>NC_141994.1:72368088-72545588 GCF_049901715.1 Pseudonaja textilis
AAGGAGAGTGTGTACAGCGGGTTATTGATGTTTCTTCGTCCGGTTTTAAAGCAGCGCTCATTTTTTCCATTCTCATTTCTCTTAATATGTATGCGGCATATCGTTTGAATAAGCGAGGGAAGAGCATCCAACCTTGCCGACTTGCAGTCGGTCTATTTCCACATCTCCTGCCTCCCTAATGGCTTGTTCACGGGTTTTTTTTTTTCCCATGGGAAAAATACAAGATTTTGGGATTTCCTTTTAACTAAAAACATTCCATGATGTTACGTTGATATCTGAAGACAGATCTTTCTAACGTTTATACTTTATTGGGTCCTGTTAATCTAGTTGAAATGTTAATTTATGTTGCTAGTCCATGTATGATACGCCATATGTAGATTGGATGGATGGATGGATGGATGAATAGATAAATGGATAGATGGATACATTGATGTTGAGTGCATGGTGGTGCAGTGGTTAGAATAGGATAGGGTAGGGTAGGATAGGATAGAATAGAATAGAATAGAATAGAATAGAATAGAATAGAATAGAATAGAATAGAATAGGAATCTTTATTGAGAGTAGAGTAAAGTAGAATAGAATAGAATAGAACAGAACAGAACAGAACAGGAATCTTTATTGAGAATAGAGTAGAGTAGAGTAGAGTAGATAGAGTAGAGTAGAGTAGAGTAAAGTAGAATAGAATAGAATAGAATAGAATAGAATAGAATAGAATAGAATAAAGGGATCTTGGAGGTCTTCTAGTCCAGCCCCTCTGCTCAGGCAGGAAACCCTATACCGTTTCAACATTGCAGGCTAATTCTGCTGATTGCCAGCTGCTAGCAGTTCGGCAGTTCGATCCTGACCGGCTCAAGGTTGACTTAGCCTTCCACCCTTCCAAAGTCGGCAAAATGAGGACCCAGATGATTGGGGACAAGAGGCTGACTCTGTAAACTGCTTAGAGGGGGCTGAAAAGCACTGTGAAGCGGCATATAAGTCTAAGGGCGATTGCCGTTCAATGAAGCAAAGAAACAAACAGGTAGCCCTCGAGTTACGACCACAACTGAGCCTCAAATTTCTATTGCTAAGCAAGATAGTCGTTAAGTGAACTTTGCCTCATTTTACGACCTTTCTTGACAGGGCAGTTAAGGGCAACTGCAGTTGTAACATGGTTGTCGAGTGAATCTGGCTTCCCCATTGACTTTGATTGTCAGAAGGTCTCAAACAGGGACCATGAGCCCGGGGACGCTGCAATTGTCATAAATATGAACAAATTGCCGAGCATCCCGAATTTTGATCATGTGACCATGGGGGGATGCTGCAAAGGTCATAAATGTGAAAAATGATCATAAGTCATGTTTTTTAGTCCGGCTGTAATTTTGAATAGCCACTAAATGAATGGTTGTAAATTGAAGGTTTACCTGAAATATCCAGTTTTAGAGGGTTTTTTTTGTTTTGTTTGTTTCTTGATCTTTTATACTAATCTCTTTTCTCTTTCATCTTAACAACTTTAGAGTCGTTCTGTAATTCTACTGGCTCTCCTTCATTTGGGCACTTCAAAGCGATTCTTGATATCCTCTTTGGAAATGGTTGATGTATGCGCTCAAGATCGTATCACAAACACTAGTTGGCTTTCTTCTTCTTCTTTTTAGCTTAAATTGGAGCTCGCGATGTGTTCCCCTGTCCGCCTCTGGCCATGTCTCCATGTATCAGTAATAAAGTTTGATTTCTGTTCATCCCATCTAGCAATGTCCATAAACGTAGGCGCTGCTTGGCCATTAGAAGATGGCGTTCGCTATAAAGGAACCATTGAAGTTGACAGAAATAGATAAGGTGTCATGCTTCATTTCAGTTTTCTAGTCTACAAGATCTCACGGCTTTTCCTCTCCTTTATTATTATTTCTAAATATCCCTTTTCGGTCTCTAGTCCGAAATATTATAGATCTTCCTTTTGTGTTCTTCTGTTAATATTAAATTTAACTTGATCATACAAAAAAAGCAGCCGCTATCATCAACTTCTTTTTCTCCTGCGTTCTTGGCTGGAACATAAACTTGGATAATTGTCATATTAAAGGATTATCTGCAAAGTCTATTTGATGCTGTCATGGCATTGTGTAACCAAGTACTGTTCTTGCTCTAACCCTGTTGATTATGAAAGGGAGAGAAAAAAAATTTCTTTGTTTTTAATGTCTTGAATGGGCAATTATCTGACTGAAAGTTTCCAATTCTATCCCATTTGTTCATGCCTAAGATGTTAGGTTGGTTAACTCCATCTTGCTCTGTTGTTGAGCAGCAACAGGAGGGTTTTTTTAAAAAAGATTTTCATCCTGCCTTTATTACTTTATAAGTAACTCAAGGAGGCAAACATGTATAATATCCCCTCTTTCTTCTCCTTTTTCCTAGAACAACAACCCTGTGAGTTGAGTTGGGATGAGAGAGAGTGATTGGCCCAAAGTCACCTGGTGGTCTTTCAGGCCTAAGGCAGGACTAGAACTCACTGTCTCCTGGTGATTGGCCCAAAGTTACCCAACTGGCTTTCATGCCTAAGGTGAAACTAGAACTCACAGTCTCCTAGTGATTGCCCCAAAGTCACCCAGCGCGCTTTCATGCCTAAGGCAGGACTAGAACTCACTGTCTCCTGATGATGGACCCAAAGTCACTCAACTGGCTTTCAGATCTAAGGTGGGACTAGAACTCACTGTCTCCTGATGATGGACCCAAAGTCACTCAACTGGCTTTCAGATCTAAGGTGGGACTAGAACTCACTGTCTCCTGATGATGGACCCAAAGTCACTCAACTGGCTTTCAGATCTAAGGTGGGACTAGAACTCACTGTCTCCTGATGATGGACCCAAAGTCACTCAACTGGCTTTCAGATCTAAGGTGGGACTAGAACTCACTGTCTCCTGATGATGGACCCAAAGTCACTCAACTGGCTTTCAGATCTAAGGTGGGACTAGAACTCACTGTCTCCTGATGATGGACCCAAAGTCACTCAACTGGCTTTCAGATCTAAGGTGGGACTAGAACTCACTGTCTCCTGATGATGGACCCAAAGTCACTCAACTGGCTTTCAGATCTAAGGTGGGACTAGAACTCACTGTCTCCTGATGATGGACCCAAAGTCACTCAACTGGCTTTCAGATCTAAGGTGGGACTAGAACTCACTGTCTCCTGATGATGGACCCAAAGTCACTCAACTGGCTTTCAGATCTAAGGTGGGACTAGAACTCACTGTCTCCTGATGATGGACCCAAAGTCACTCAACTGGCTTTCAGATCTAAGGTGGGACTAGAACTCACCGTCTCCTTATTTCTAAGCCAGCACACATTCTCATTGCAATTCTCTGCCTTTGCAGCTTTAGGTTGGTTTTTTTACCCGCCTGCATGGCTACATCGGCATCTAGAGTAGTGTCCCCTGCTTGAGCAGGGGGTTGGTCTAGAAGATCTCCAAGGTCCCTTCCAACTCTGTTATTTTCCAGCAGGACAAGAAACAATGGATGGAAACTAATCGAGGACAGAAGCAACCTAGAACTAAGGAGAAATTTCCTGACCGTGGAGACAATTAACCGGTGGAACTGCTGGCCTCCAGAAGTTGTGGCTGCTCCAACGCTGGAGGTTTTCAAGCAGAAACTGAACAGCCATTTGTCTGAAGTGGTGTAGAGTTCCCTGCCTGATCAGGGGGTTGGACTAGAAGGCCTCCATAAGTCCCTTCCAACTCTCTTATTCATTCTGTGGTTTGTTGTTTGAGGTATGACTGTGATGGGTAGCTCCGTTACGGTCGTAAATCGAGGACTTCGTGTTCTGTATTTTAAACGCCAGTGGGGTAGGTTTATATACATCTGTTGATTTCCCCCCCACCCACTCCTTCGACTAATGATCTAACCTTTAGTTGTGTCCATATCTGGATGGAGTCGTTTTGGCATCCTACAACAAGGTAGTTGGCATTTAGCAAATGCTATTGCTTGGGTAGAACTTGTCAAAAACTTTAAATTAGTGAGTGTACCTGCCTTCTCTGATTTCTCTGTTCAATGAAGACAGCAGCGCCGTTAGACACTTGTTTTGGAGCCAACCCCAGTGAATGTGGCTGATTTTTCTCTTGAGTAAATACCCGTCAGACCAAAATGGTTGCCTTTGAAAACTTCAACAGCCTCATTAAATCGGGGTGGGAAAAAAGAAACAAAACTTTGTTTGCAACTTAATGAGATTATTCTTGAAACCGTGGCACCGGATCCTGTCATTGAGATGCAGTTTGAATGTCACAAATTATGCTTTGTTTTCTGTAGTTTGTTGTGCTGTTTCTTTTGGAAAGTTCAACTCGCGGAAAGGAAGGAAGGAGAGAAATGGACAAAAAAAAAAAATTATCTGCAGATGCTGAAGTTATATTTACGTTAAATTGAACGTAATTCCCATGGAATTGAGTTGTAAATAGTTATACGCCATGGGGCAGTTCCATAATGGGACCATATGGCTTGATTCAATTTTTTTTCCTAAAGTCACATCTGAATTGCTTGGTTTTGGCTTATCGTAGTGCACCATCTGAAGTACAGTTGTGAATTAAAAATGAAATTTATGGTTTAGCATGCTGTGCAAAACCAACCTAATATGACTTATTAAATAAACTATTGGTAAGCAAGCAATGGTCTGATATAACGTGTGACTCTAGAATAAGCTAATAATCTCTCGAAAGTCTAACCAGTTTGATCTTGTCCTTGATCTGAAGACTCCAGGATAGAAACCGGGAAACTGAGTTCTAGTCCTGCTTTAGGTATGGAATCTGGTTGGATGATGTTGGATCAATCATCAGGAGACTGGGAGTTGTAGTCCTACCTTAGGCATGAAAGCTGGCAGGGTGACTTTTGGTCAATCCACAGGAGATGGTGAGTTGTAATCCTGCCTTAGGCATGAAAGCCAAACTGGTGACCTTGGGCCAGTCCCTCTCTCTCTCTCTGCCCAACCCACCTCACAGGGTTGTTGTGGGGAAAATAGGAATTGGAAGGTGCGTTGGATGTGTTTGCTACCTTGTGTTGCTTATAAAAAAGAACAATAAAGGCAGAATATAAATAAATGAACAATAGGAAGAAGCTGTGGAGAGCTAGTTGTTAAAAGTTTTCTCAACAATTCCTTTCTTAAAAGAAATTCTAGGCTGCATGAACAGAAAGATAGAATCAAGTTCGCACGAAGCGTTAATACCACTTTATAATCCCTTGGTAAGGCCACACTTGGAATCCGGCATCCAATTTTGATCACCCCAATGTTAAAAAAAGATGTGAAGACTCTGGAAAGAGTGCAGAGAAGAGCAACGAAGATGATGAGGGGACTGGAGGCTTAAAACATATTGCTGGAATTGAGTATGTCTAATTTAATGAAGATAAGCACCAAGGGGGACATGATAGCAGCCTTCCAGTATTTGAGGGGCTGCCCCAGAGAAATGGGGGGGTCAGCCTATTCCCCAAAGCACCTGAGGGCGGGCAGGCCAAGAAGCAACAGATGACAGCTAACCAAAAGAGAGAAGCAACCTGGAATTAAGGAGAAATTTCTCGACGGGGCAATTAATCAGTGGAACAACTCGACACCAGAAGTTCCAACACTTGGAAGTGTTTAAGAAGAGACTGGACAACCATTTGTCTGAAATGGTACAGGTTTTCCTGCCTGAGCAGGGGTCGGACTAGAAGACCTCCAAGGCCCCTTCCAGCTCTTCTGTCAATTCTCTTACCGTATTTTCCCCATGTATAAGCCACCCCTTTTTCCCAAAATTTTCAAGCCCAAAAAGTAGGGGGGTGGCATATACAAAGCAGGTACACTTTTTATACGTGAAAATGCATAAAATAATAAAGTAGGAATAAACTGGTTTTCCAGCAGTATGCTATATATACTTTTTTGTAAAAATTGTGCGTGACGATACGATTACGAGTGCGAGTGCGCGATAGAAATGCATACGCTAGGCATCGGCCTGAATGCTTCGTTCCTACTCTCGTTCCGAGCGCAGATTGCTAGCGCCGCCGCGCGCCGCCGGCGTCATGACCGAAGTTGTAGATCTAGACGTCGAATTTTGTTTCTTTGTAAATTGTCTTTCTTCATAACTTGTTTCTCTAATAAAATATTTTTTTTCAAAACTTCACAGTCCAAAAATTGGGGGGGGGGTGTGGCTTATACAAAGGGGGTGCTTATACATGGGGAAATACGGTAATTGTTACGGCTGGGTCCCTATCAGAAGGACTGAGCAGCAATTAGGTCCAAAGTGCAAAACCGTCCCCCTAGCTGGATTTGCGAATTGGTGAGTTTTCCCCCCCTTGGAACCCGCTAGAGAGAGTTGAAAGTTTTTCCTTCTGGCAATTGTGATAAGCGTTGACTGCCCCGTTCTCCTATCTGGGGACTTGAAGGTGTTCCTTAAGGTTCGCCAAGAAATTGCTTTCAATTGCCCGCAGACGCTTCCCGGTAACTGATCTAGGCAATTCTCACAGTCCATCGGGTGCAGACTGATATTTCTCCCCGTAGGTGTCGATTCCCCCAAGTGTTTTTCTTTGTTCTGTTAGATATAATCCCATCCGTAGCCTTTTCAAGCATGCTTGCTTTCTTTGAAGGCTTGCTTCTCCTGTCTCTTTTTTAAAAATAAGGATACTCAGTGAAATGGAGAAAAAACAACAACACAAAACGAAACAACGTGTTGTGTATTTTGGTTAAACCGCTAAGTGATGTTATTTCCTTTATCTTGCCTTATCTTCTAGCTCTTTCTTTTATTTTATTTTTTAACCCCCCCTCCCTTCAGTCTTTTGAAATCGCTTAATGGGATTTTAGAATATATTATAAAATACGTATTTTTTTGAGGTTAAGTACTGCCAGAAGCTTTAGGTAATTTCTTTGGGGACTTGTTCTTAAAGATAGCTTTTCGATTATATTCTCGAAATAAGATTTCTGCTTTCTGAAGTGACGGTGTGTGTAGATGAGAGAGAGAAAAAAATCACCGTGGCTTTCAAACCTCACCTTCATCAGGTGAAACAATAGACCGCGACTTTTTATAGACATGAGTGGCAGCGGTAGAAGAATTCACAATTTCAAAGAAAAATTTCTTTTATGGATGGCAAGCAAAGCAAAGTAACCCCATCCTTGACCCCACAGGAAAAAAAAAACACAATCGGGGACTTCACATATTTCATACATAAGAGGGTGGTCCTAAAAACCTTTAAATAAACAAGTATCATAGAAGAGAATATTTAAAGTTCAGAGTTGAACTGCGGGGCCCTCGGGGCTCTCTGAGCTTTCTTGTTTTTCTTGCAGACATTTCGTGACCCACCTAGGTAATGTCATCAATGCTAGAAGGGAGTACTAGAAGCAAGCCACGCTCCCTTCCAGCACTGATGATGTTACCTAATTGGATTATGAAACGTCTGTAAGCAAACAGCCAAGCTCATAGACCCCCCAGGGACCCCACAATCCTCCTCCTCCTCCCCTGCAAATCCTCCTCCCTTTTAGCACTGATGATGTTACCTAGTTGGGTCATGAAACGTCTGCAAGCAAACAACCAAGCCCAGAAAACACCAAGGATCCCCACAGTCCCCCCCGCTCTGCAAATCCTATTCCCTTCTAGCACTGATGATGTTACCTAGTCGGGTCATGAAACAGCCAAGCTCAAGAGAGCCCCAAGGACCCCACAAACAAATAAGTACCTTCCAAAGATACCAAATTCCGATAGATGATTCTGAATCGGGTAGACATTCAACTCAAAGTCAAAGGAAACTTTCTGCTGAATAATTGCATTTCTGCTGGGAACTTTAAATTAGACCTCTGCTGCTTTGTAGCTCAAGGAATTCTTTTTTTTTTTTTGATGGCCAATTCTCCATTCTCTGTGTGGGGAGAAAAATATTAATTTGCTGCCCGATTCAAACAGCCTTTTCTGTCTTCATCCCCTGTCGTTTTATCTAATAATTAAAGAAATCCACAGAAAAACCATTCAAGTCATCCATGCTGCCTACGAAGCTTTCTTCCCCTGGAGTTCGTTCTCTTGTACTTTACAGGTGACCTAGCAAGAGTTTCGAACAGGTAGTCCTTGGCTTACAACCACAGTTGAGCCCACAGCTAAGTGAGTTTTGCCCCATTTTACGATTGTGCACAGTGAAGCGAATCACTGCAGTGGTGAAATCAATCACGCGGTTGTTAAGTGAAACCGGCCTCCCCGTTGGCTTTGCTTGTCAGACAGTCACCAAAAGAGATCACGTGACCCTGGGACCCTGCAATTGTCATAAATATGAGTCAGTGGCCAAGGGCAGTTCAGGACTGTGAAAAACGTATCGAAATACTAATAAGTACAAATGTTGGCCTAGATACTGGGGCATTGACTTACAATTCTCAATCAGAAGAGAGCTGGAAGGGCCCATGGAGGTCTTCTAGTCCAACCCCCTGCTCAAGCAATAGATCCTATACCAATCCAGACAGGTGGCTGTCCAGTCTCTTCTTGAAAACCTCCAGTGATGGAGCACCCACAACTTCTGAAGGCAACTTCTCTTCCACTGGTTAATTGTCCTCCCTGTTAGGAAGTATCTCCTTAATTTCAGGTTGAATCTCTCCTGGATGAGTTTCCATCTCCTTTAGGTGTCGAAGCTGACTTTGAGCCTGTTGTGCTGGAGGGTGGAGTATTACATATACCTCTTTTAAGTTGTACAAAATAAAGATCAAATAGAAATGCAATAGATGAGGAAGAGGAGGAAGAGGAGGAGGAGGAAGAGGGTTGACCAAGAAGGCCCCATAAGATCTGAAGAACTTCGGACTGACACAGTGATGAGCTGAGCAGTTGCAATATTCGTTTTTGGCAAACTCCCTGTTCTGCAAATGACCGGGAAAGCTACCTTAGCGTTTTGCCGTTTCTCAACATCTCAATTCCAACTTGCCCCCAAACCGCCCCCCTCAACTAAAATGCTCCTGAAATATTGATAGTTACTTACTTGGTTCACTTCAGCTTTTAGGGATAAATGCTTGTCTCTGGCATGCGGAAGACAGTACGCGGGTTACTGCGGAGGGGCTGAAAGTGGTCCCTGCCACCATGTTCTGACTGTGCATTTAAATTGTGGCTTAACTTTCATTAGTGTGCCGTATTTCCTGCGGATTACTTAAATAAACCAAGGCAGAAATACGTAAGAGCGGGTGCATGAAATTAAAAGTGGCCGGGGGCACAAATTGTGACATCTGAGACAAGGACACGGAATTCCTCTAAAAATGAATTATCAGCAGTGGAACCGGAAAGCAGGACGGGTGGTTTGATCGGACTCCGTATTAAGCATCGTGATAGTTTTCATTACTCATTATCATCACCCCTTGTGGTTTGCATCTTATGATTAATCACTTTGTCGTTTGGACCGTTGGAAGAAATATCCTTCTGGGTTCAGTTCCAAATGGGAAAGAAAAAAACCACTGGAATCGTGGAAGTTGTTTGGAAAGAAGGTTTACTGGTGAACAGGATCGCTCCTGTTGGAGCTCTTAGGCAAAGAAAAAGGGGAAGCGATGCTAAAAGAGTCCCTTGATTTTATCCCTCTCTGGGCTTTGAACTTCCTGGGCAGAGGAAGAGTATCCCGATTGGTTGCTCTCAGAGGTCACAGCTAGCTTTGTAGGTTGTCTGTGCGTTGACTTTGGTTGAAACTCGGTGGGCGGTGCAATGAAGGGCAATGCAACGGCTCTGCCTGAAAGAGGTAGATCTTTGATCTTTGTTATGTAGAATAGACTGGCCCAGAGGTAGATCTTGGTTATGTAGAATAGACCGGCCCGGGTGTTAATGGCCCATTAAGAAAGGTTGCGTGGGGGTGGGGGCGGGGGCTGAGTTTCTGCCTCTCTGAGTTTCTGCTCCTCTGTTAGGGGAAATATTCTGCCTTTTTAGCATATCCTAAAAATGTTTCATTTTTCTCGGAGAGGGGTGAGTTTTAACTTCCAACAGTACACGGAGAAATCCTGCCACGGCAACAAATCCCTTGTGTGTCCAATCGCACTTGGCCAATAAAGAATATATTCTATATTCTATTTCCTATTTTAATTACCTACCCTGTTTCTCCAACAATACGGCCTCCCCCAATAGGAAGCCCCAGCATGTTTTATAGGCATGAAATGAAATTAAGCCCCTCCCCCCAAATTAAGGCCTATATTAAAACATGCGAAATGGAGGGGAATGAGGGGGGTTGCCGTTAGGAAGTACTTTTGTTGCACACCCAGATATGGTGCTGCCTGCGTTGACCCCAATACAAAGTGCCACACCAACGCCGAGGTCAACATCCAAGCCATCGCCGCCCGCCCGAAGATGCAAGGGGGGGTGGGAATTAAGTCACCCCCCGAAAAGACGGCTTAGCCATTTTTTCGGGGCTCAAAAAAAAATAAGACCCAGCCTTATTATATGAGAAACACGGTAGATTTTAAAAACTCTCAACTCCCTATGACTTATTTTTGGGTGCTTTACATTAGATAAATAAAGTTATAAAAGAAATGTGCATCCGGAAAAAAAAGAACCCAACAAAATAAAATAAAATTTTACAGAGGTTCATCACCCACCTGTCCCCAAGGTCTGAGAAAAAAAACAACCAGATTTTCAGTGACTGTTGGAATGTTGTCTGATAAGAGCCATACCTGTTAAAGATAGTTTTATCCTTAAGGTTTAGTAGGGCGGCTTTGGCTTACAATTCTAGAATACCTTTTTAAAAAAACCCAATGAAGAATCCCTATAAAAAAAACTCATGAAGATGTATAGGTAATCCTCGACTTACAACCATTCATAGTTACAACAGCTCTGAAAAAAGTGACGTATGACTGTTTTTCTCATGATCATTGTAGCATGATCAACGATCACATGATCAAAATTGGCTTGGCAATTGATTCGTAGTTACGACCGTCGCAGCTTCCCGGGGTCACGTGATTCCCCCTTTGTGACCTTCTGACAAGCCAAGTAAATGAGGGAAGCCAAATGTCAGCGTTCCAGGAAACCTCCACTCCAACCAATCGCTCCGAGACAAACATCTTCTCAAAAGTTCCGTTTTGTTTGGATAGTAAACTGGCACAACTAGGGAATCCCGAATCTGAAAGTTCCGGATTTCCTTGCAATAAGTAAAAACTACAAATCCACCCCCTACACCCATCATTACATCACGTGCCCCAATCACCATCCGAATCAACTTGAGACGTCTTCTCACCCAGGTGCCGAAATCACATGACCTTGAATTAGAAAAAAAGAATGTTGTTATGTCTAACGCTATACACTCCCAGAAATTCTCCCCCTCCCATTTTTCCAGGCTCAAAATATGGCATCGTGGGAGCCTCTGACCTCAATATGGCTTCCAAAGCTGACACCAGATTCACTTAGCAACCGGGTGACTAACTTAACAACTTCTGCGATTCTCTCAACAAATGTGGCAAGGAAAGTCGTAAAAATGGGGCAAACCCTCACTTAACAGATTTCTCATTTAGAGGCATACATTTGGGGCTCAATTGTGATCGTAAGTCGAGGACTACCTGTAGCTGCGAGTTGTGAGCAGTAGCTTACGGTTTAATGCAATACGTAAACCCTACCATTCGTAGGTTACTCAATAAACCAGGTTTAAGTGAGCCATGGTTAACATCAGGTGGGCACTCCATTTTTCTGCTTTTTGCAGCAAGCTGTGAAATAACTCTGGCCTATTTAATGGAGTTTACTGTGTACTCTGGCAAAGCAGCATTCGGCACATACATATTCATGGCTATAGCCTCAAGGCACCCATTCCTATTCTGTTTGCATTTTAAGAGTAGTAGCTTGTCAGGAGTGGAGAATGATCAAATTGTTTTCTGGCTGATCGCCTAATATTAGAGACAAACCCTGTAGTGCTCTGCTCTGCTACACCACACAGCACAGAAGAGAGTCTGTGGATTTTTTTCCCCAGCCAATTCCAAATTCAACTTTATTTCTCTCCATTATTGCGAATTACACAGTCAACCGATCAGAGGTTTTTTTTTGTGTGTGTGTGTGAGTCTTGCTTTAAACTCATTAATCAAAGTGAAAACTTTGATGTTCGGAAGGCAATGTAAACGGATCCCTTCCTGTTAAGGAAGCCACCAAATCTTTCTCGGTATAAATTCTTCCAAATGCTTTGCCTGGATCAGTACACAGATGTAGGAGGACGGCCGAGGCCCAACTACCACTCAACTACCAAGTAAAGTAAAAAATCCTCATTGACACACTAAAAGTGTTGTTTTATGCTGTTCATATATTGTAGTGCAGGGGTGTCAAACTCAGTTTCAGTGAGGGCCACATCAGGGTTGTGTTTGACCGGGAGGGGGCATGGCCAGGGTAGGTGTGACCAGCTTGACATCACTCGTGTCGGGGGCATCTGTGGTGGCCTGGGTGGGGGGCTGGGGGGGGTTATCTCTTGTCTCCAGCAGAGGAAGACGAGAGCCCCAAATCCTTGTCCTCCAGGGGAGTTTCTTGGTGCTAAGGCAGGACCGACCTTCCTTCCTTCCTTCCTTCCTTCCTTCCTTCCTTCCTTCCTTCCTTCCTTCCTTCCTTCCTTCCTTCCTTCCATCCATCCATCCATTCTTCCTTCCTTCTTCCTTCTCCTTTCTTTTTCCTTCCCCTCTTTCCTTCCTTTTCCTTCCTTGCTCTCTTCCCATCTTCCCAACTGACCGTGCAAAGTGGCATTCAGTGATCCGAAAAGTGGACCCTACAATTGCGGGGAAAAGAAGGGAGGGGAGGAGGAGGAGGAGGAGGAGGAGGAGAAGAAGAAGAGGAGGAGGAGGAGGAGGAGGAGGAGGAGGAGGAGGAGGGGGGAGGAGGAGGAAGAGGAAGAAGAGGAAGAGGAGGAGGAGGAGGAGGGGGAAAGGGAAGAAGGAGAAGGAGAAGAGGAGGAGGACAGGTGGTAGAAGAGGAGGAGGAGGAGGAGGAGGAGAAGAAGAAGAAGAAGAGGAGGAGGAGGAGGAGGAGAAGAAGAGGAGGACAGGTGGTAGAAGAGGAGGAGGAGAAGGAGAAGAGGAGGAGGAGGATCCCTGCCACACAGCAGCCTACCCATTAAATTTTAAACCCAGTGGGGTTATGGTTGGGAGTATGTTCTCCTCGGAAGGAGGCTACAGCAACAGCACCACTCCTCCTCCCGTGGCCATCAGGAAACAAGCCAGAGTTGTGTTTTATAAAAAGTACTGAAACGTAACTGCCTACTAACAGCACTGGTCTCTAGGAAGTCCGCACTGAGCCATAGGTTAAGATTGCACAGAGAGTGGCCGTTCATAGCAATGTTCCTACTCACCAAATGGCAATTTCAGCTGCTCTGCATCCAATTACATTTACATTGCAAATAAGAAGGGCATTTTATTGAGGGGGGTCGGGTATAGGATGCATCAGCACCATAACATTGGCAATAAACGTACTAAGAAGAGAAGAGAAGAGCTGTAGCTTGTGGTTGAACTTCGATGCTCTCTGAACTGGACTGTTATTCTTCCAGATTTTTCGTGGCTCAGTTAGTTAACACGGCCTGCGCTGCCCGGAGAGCACCAAGGACTCCATAGTAAGGAGAGTTTATCCAATATAGGCAGTGGAGTGCCAGAAAACATTTCCCACCCATAATTTGCAAAAGCACAGTTTATACTTAAATATTGATGTAATTAAGCCTCAAAAAGAACCTCTAAGGGCATCCTACCAACAACGCTGATAGGAAAAGCCACTCGAATATCAATTGAGAGCAAACCTCGCTCCTTACTAATACTGATGATGTTATCTAGCTGGGTAATGAAATGTCTGCAAGAAAACAACAAAAGCTCAGGGAGCACTGAGGACCTCACAGTCCTCCTCCTCCTCCTCCTCCTCCCTCCTCCTCCTCCTCCTCCTCCTCCTCCTCCTCCTCCTCCTCCTCCTCCTCCCTCTCCCTCTTCAACCCCACTCCCTTCTAACACTGATTATGTTACCTAGTTGGGTAACGAAATGTCTTCAGGAAAACAACCAAGCTCAGAGAGCACCAAGGATCCCTCAAGTTAAACCTCAGATTCTTAACCTGGTTGTTACAACTTGCTGAACAGCCAAGCTCTGAGAACACCATGGAGCCCACAGTTCAACCCAGAGCAAATATCCTCTACTGTATGTCTTAACACTGTTTGCTTGCGTTGATCGAACCTCAAAATCCAGATCAGGGGTCCCTAAACTTGGCGACTTTAAGACTTGTGGACTTCAACTGCTGGCAGAGGAATTCTGGGAGTTGAAGTCCGCAAGTCTTAAAGCTGCCAAGTTTGGGGAAACTCTGATCTAAATAATCTATTGTGTGACTTTAATTATGACTTTAATTATTGACTTTAATTACGTACCCATCAGTTTGAAAGGCTTGTTGAAGCTCTGTTTGGATGACTGATAGTAAATTTAAATTCAAACATTAAAGCAAGGGGTTTTTAAACTTGGCAACCTTAAGACCTGTGGACTTCAACTCCCAGAATTCTTCAATGCTAGCTGATGAATTTTGTGAGTTGAAGTCCACAAGTCTTAAGATTGCTACGTTTGGAGACCCCGGTGTTAAAAGATTCACAAATATTTGTCTGAAAGATAATTTCTAATGGGTATCACTATGGGATATTTGCCCTGGCCTATCTTTGAAATGGTCCATATTGCATTTTTTTCCTCTTCTTTGCACGGCCAGTCTGCTTTCGTTCTCTCTCTTTGAGAAAGTTTTAATATCCACGAAACCCCTTCCTGAAAAAGTGCTTTGCCCTTGATAAAGTGTAGTTTTGGACAGGCAACAGATATTAACTGCAGAGAAGTTTTACTGAGCATAAAAATGCGATTTCCTGCTTATTAGTATGTACATATAGGCAATTAAATATTAATGGATTATCTTGCCTTTTGTTTGCTGTATCCGTTCCAATAGTTTCAGAGCAAGAGGTTTTCTTCTACATATTTTTTTTCTCCCCTCCCTTCCTTTTGCAAATGTTTTGTTGATTTTCTTCGTGAACATTTTAATGGAGTGCATGTTGAGATGCCCTTCGAGGATATTTCTGCAGTGTCAGCCAGAATAAGAATATTAAACATTTGTTGCCTTAATGTGAAGATGTTATTATATTTGGAACCACTTAGTTTAGATGGATTTCGGGAAACTTTTCCTGGACTGAGACAATGAAATAGAATGGAGGCGAACTGAACTGATCTGATCCGAAGGGAACGGTGGAATGAGAGAAGAGAGAATGCAATAGAATGAAATGAAGCAGAATAGAAAGAGAGAAGACGGAAGGGAAGGGAAGGGAAGAGAACAACAGAACAGAACAGAAAGAAGATGGAATGGAATGAAAGGGAAGGGAAGGGAAGAGAACGACAGAACAGAACAGAATAGAGAGAAGATAGGGACGGGAATGGAACAGAACAGAATAGATGAGGGAAGAGAACAGAACAGTGAAAAGATGGAAGGGAAGGGAACAGAATGGAACAGAACAGAAGAGAATGCTAGTTTGGTCTACAGGGAAGGTACCAGGCTAGAAACCTTGGAGTGTGAGTTCTAATCCCGTTCTAATCCCGTTTAAGGTATCAGAGCTGGCTGGGTGACTTTGGGCCAATCACTAGGAGATGGGAAGTTTTAGTCCCAACCTAGGTGTGAAAGCCAGCTTGGTCAATCACCAGGAGACTTGAGAGTTCTAGTTGTTCTGACCCAGGCTTTGTCCAAATTAAGGAAACACGAGCTGAGTCTAAAATCAAACCTTTTTTGATGCGACGCTGGGAATGTCTTGCATTCCCAGCCAAAACTCATTAAGACACAATTCTCTGAGATAAGCTCACGCCTTTCAGGGTTGTCGGAGGCTGCCAAGAAACAGAAGTCCGCTTAATTAGAATAGAAACCGACAGAAGTTCCAGCAAGGACAAACCAGTGTTCGCAGGGCTTCAACGAGGAATCAGAATCTAATGAACTTCTTTGCTTCCTGCAAAGAGCATGTCACCGAGGGCTGACTTTTATCCTTTATGGGGAGGGGCAATTACCTCCCAGCCTTACTCCCGAGTCGCCCCTTTTGTTTCAGAGCTGCTCGCCTTCTAGCAGCTCTGCGCACACACTCACTGGGAAACAGGCTCCCCTGCGTCCTCTTCCTCACTGCTGCCAGACTCCAGAGGCTCCAGAGTCAGCACCCCACTCCCAGGTGGTCCTGGCCCCATCCCTGCATCGGATGCAGGACCCTCATCCGAGTCCTCTCCAGACTCCCGGTCTGGTTCCCTTTCATCCTCACTGTCCCAATACCTCTGCCGTCTGCACCGGCTGTCGGTGAACCATAACACTAGTCCCACCTTAGGCCTGAGAGTTGACCTTGAGCCAGTTTCACCCCCACACAGAGCACACCTCACAAGTTTGCGGTTGTTTCGGGGGAAATAGGAGGAGGAAGGAACGTTAGGTAACATTTGCCCACCGTGAGTTAGCTATAAAAACAACGAAGGCAGAGTTAGAAATAAAGAACAGTCCACCGTAGCTACCCGAACCGCTGCGTTTCTAGATCGAAGGCGGTCTTCAACGCAGCCCATTTTTTTTCTCCTTATCAGGTCAGCGTTTAGCCCGCAGGATTAGGGGGTTATCGTGGTTGCCATTTTTAACGCCCTTCATCAATCCATTGATTGATCCTGAACCCAACCATTGTACAAAGACATCGGATGGAAGCAAGTCGCGGTTATACGGAATGACGGATTTTCACGCACCTTTTCCCAGGCTGGCTTGTCTCATGAAGCAGGCCTGGCCTCCCGCCACCCGTAATTCTTGACGTTCAGGAAGCCCAAGGAATAAACGATTTATCTAGCGGATGTTCGCCTCGTCCCTGTTTTTGTCAGCCTGTTGTAACTCCGCTGGGCCCTTTGCCACTCATCCCCGCAGTGCAGGTGCTGCTCCTGCTGCTCAAAACATCCCCCACCTACAAGCCAGCCCAAAACAAAAACACACCTTGTAATTTGGACAGTAATCGCTCGCCCCTTTCTCCTCCTCCATCTCCACTGACTCCAACGCTTAGCTAGAAAAGAGCTTCAGTCGTTTTAACCAGTCTAGGAATGAAAGGCAAATTGCCCAGGACTTTGAGAGCTCCCTTAACCTTGGTGATTTTCCCTTCAGGTCCCTTGATGGATCGCTCAAAACTGTCGAGAGCAGAACTTGGGAAGGAAATAGACAAAACGCTTTTCGCTTCGAGACGTGGATTATTACGGCTGAGTCAGGGGAGGTAATAGGCAGGGCCACCTGGCTGCTCTCTCCCTGATTACTCTTAAGTGGTGTAATCCTTTCTCACTGTGTGCCAAGCAAGGAAAGTTGACAAGAAAGTTGAACTAGAAAGAAGGTAATGCACAGGAAGGAAACATCCTCGACATCCAGCTATTCCTTTAGCGAGGTGTTCAGAGTTTGGTGTTGTTGTTAGTTGCGAAGTTGTGCCCGACCCATCACGACCCCATGGACAAGGTTCCTCCAGGCCTTCCTGTCCTCTACCATCTTCTGGAATCCATTTAAGCTCAGGGACTCCCCCCAGCCCCCTCCTTCTCCGCTGCCCTTCTTCTTCTTCTCTTCTTCTTTTCTCTTCTTCTTCTTCTTCTTCTTCTCTCTTCTTCTTCTTCTCTTCTTCTTCTTCTTCTTTCTTCTTCTTCTTCTTCTTCTTCTCCTTCCTCCTCCTCCTTCTTCCTCCTCTTCTTCTTCTTCTTCTTCTTCTTCTTTTTCTTCTTCTTCTTCTTCTTCCTTCTTCTTCTTCTTCTTCTTCTTCTTTCTTCTTCTTCTTCTTCTTCTTCTTCTTCTTCTTCCTCCATCTTCTTCTTCCCTCCATTGTTCCGGCATTGGGCTCTTCTCCAGCGAGTCCTTCCTTCTCATTAGGTGGCCAAAGTATTTGGGTTTCATCTTCAGGATCTGGCCTTCTCAAGAGCAGTCAGGGTTGATCTCTTCTAGGACTGACCGGTTAGATGGCCTTGCAGTCCAAAGGCCTCCCATTCTTTGGCGCTCAACCTTCCTTATGGTCCAACTTTCACAGCCGTTCATTGCTTATTGTACCCCACGACTATCATTAAGTATTGCACCTGATGATTCTTGACTCTTGACGAATGTCTCTTTTCTTTTATGTACACTGAGAGCATTTGCACCAAGACAAATTCCTTGTGTGTCCAATCACACTTGGCCAATAAAGAATTCTATTCTATTCTATTCTATTCTATTCCATTCCATTTCTGTATTCTATTCTATTCTATTCTATTCTACTTACTACTCTACTCTACTCTACTCTACTCTACTCTACTCCATCCCATCCCATCCCATTCTTATTGTACCCTATGACTAGCATTAAGTGTGGCACCTGATGATTCTTGACAAATGTCTCTTTTCTTTTATGTCCACTGAGAGCATCTGCACCAAAGACAAATTCCTTGTGTGTCCAGTCACACTTGGCCAATAAAAGATTCCTATTCCTATTCTAAACAAAAAACAAAAAAACCTGGGAAAACCATAGCCTTGACTCTACGCACTTTTGTTGCCAGGGGGATGTCTCTGCTTTTTAGGATGCTGTCTAGCTTTGCCATAGCTTTCCTCCCCAGGAGCAAGCGTCTTTTAATTTCTCGACTGTAGTCCCCATCTGCAGTGATCTTGGAGCCCAGGAAAATAAGATCTGTTGCTACCTCCATTTCTTCCTTATCTATTTGCCAAGGAATTGAGAGGGCCAGATGCCATGATCTTAGTTTTCTTAATGTTGAGTTTCAAGCCACCCAGAAGGCAATGTGCCCCCTCCCCACGCCCCCTGCGCATGAACGTGTGACCCCTTGCATGCGCCGCACGTCTCTGTGCATGCGTGCATATCTCCCGCGCACACCCTGCCCCCCCCACGCATGCATGCCAGATACCCACCCATCAGCTGTTGGGCGGGCAGCACGTGTGCATGTGCAGTGGGGCTCTTCCGGGGAACCTCTCGCGTGCCGGCAGAAGTGGCTCTGCATGCTACTTCCGGCATGCATGCCATAGGTTCACCATGACAGGTGTAGGCTCTCCTGCTTTGGGCAGGGGATTGGACTAAATCAGTGGTCGCCAACCAGTGGGCCGAGGATGACTGGTAGTCCGTGAGAAAATTTTGGTGGTCCGCAGAGAAATGTCATCCCCCAAAGCAATTAATCCAGGCTGTGCGGGAACACAAGGCTGTGCTGCCCACATGGCCCTGTGGAAACACAAGGCTTGTATTGTGAACTACACAAGGTAGTGAGGGGAGAGGGAAAGGGTGGAGGGGGGAACTTGCCCCACTCACCCCACATGCCTTGCCTGGCCACCAGGCTGCTTCTTTCCGCTTCTTTCTTTTTCTGCTTTTGGCTGCAGGCAAGGAAAGCAGCAAAAGTCTTTCTTTCTCTCCCTCAAACTCCGCCAGAAATGAGTCTTTGGGACCCTGCAAGGCCTCCTGCTCCAAGAGGCTGTGCTGGCAAAGACTCGTTTCTGGCAGAATTTGGGGGAGAGAAAGAAAGACTTCTGTGGCTTCTGCTGCTTTCCTTGCATGAAGTCAAAAGTCTCTCCCTCTCTCTCTCTATCTCTCTCCCCCTGAGCACAGAGAGATGGTATCCTGCCATCCCAAATAAAGAACGATCGATCGGTAGGAAAATAGAGTGGGGAATTTTCCTGCAGACTTTTTGGGGGATTTTCGCAGGGTCTCGGGTCCATGGGATTAAAAATTAAGAGTTTGGTCGTCCCTGAGGTCCAAAAGGTTGGCGACCCCTGGACTAGATGAGCTACAAGGTCCCTTCCAACTCTGAATATCTGTTATCTGTTAGTTACCTTTGTGGTGAAGCGGACCAGAACCACCTTGTAGAGGAGATGGGCGGCGTCGCAATTTAATAAACCAAATCAAATCCGTCAATCAATCAATCAATCCTGTGCTCTTTCCTCTCCTCCTTTTCAGGACACTGTCCACCAGTGACGATGTCGAGGACAGAGAACACGAGAAGGCCCGCCTGGAGGAGGCGTACGAAAAATGCGACCGTAACTTGGACGAGTTGATCGTTCAGCACTACAACGAACTGATGACTGCCATCGGCACCTACCAGAGCATCACTGAACGCATCACCACTTCTCGCAACAAAATCAAGCAGGTGAAATTCAAAGGCGGAAGGTTTTCCCGGCGCAGGATTGACTTCACGTACAGTGCAAGCCCAGAGTGATTTCCTTCCTGTGCCTTTGACTGTAAAAAGCACCCCCGTGCGAAGCAGGCTAGGAAAACATTTAATTAACGCAATACGAATGGAATTCTTCCTTCCTCTTCTTCTTTTTTTCCCCCCGCAAAGTTCAGGGATAGGTGCCAAACAACATACCTGGGGTGAAATCCATGTTCCGTGTGCTTGGATGTAAATATGCGTGACACGGATATGGTAATGTCCTTCCCTGGGCTGGTGGGCAAATTAATTTCTTAAAAGCTAATTGAGGCTCTAGCTCACCTGGAATCTGTCCTCACAGATCAGATGCATTCCTTCCGGCTGCAGTTGGAGCAATGAGGACAAAAATGTATATACTCTACGCACCGTCAGAGTAGCACATTTTGTAATCATTGTTTTTCACTTTAGAATATTCTACTACTTTCTAACCTCTCCCTCCATTCCTTCCTTCCTTCCCTCCTTCCCTTCCCTTCCTCCCTCTCTCCTTCTCTCCTTCCTTTTTCCCTCTGTCCCTCCCTTCCTCCCTCCCTCCTCCCTTTCCTTCCCATCTGGGTCCTCATTTTACCCATCTCAGAAGGACGGAAGGCTGAGTCAACTTTGAGCTGGTCAGGATCAAACCTCTGACAGTTGGCAGAGTTAGCCTGCAATACTGCAGTCTCACCACTACATCACCATGGCCTTTCCTTCCTTCCTTCCTTCCTTCCTTCCTTCCTTCCCTTTCCTTCCTTTCTTCCTTCCCTTTTCTTCCTCCTTCCTTCCTTCCTTCCTTCCTTCCTTCCTTCCTTCCTTTCCTTCCTTTCTTCCTTCCTCCTTCCCTTTTCTTCTTCCTTCCTTCCTTCCTTCCTTCCTTCCTTCCTTCCTCCCTCCCCTCCCTCCCTCCCTCCCTTTCCTTCCCATCTGGGTCCTCATTTTACCGATCTCAGAAGGACAGAAGGCTGAGTCAACTTTGAGCTGGTCAGGATCAAACCTCTGACAGTTGGCAGAGTTAGCCTGCAATACTGCAGTCTCACCACTACATCACCATGGCCCTTCCTTCCTTCCTTCCTTCCTTCCTTCCTTCCTTCCCTTTCCTTCCTTTCTTCCTTCCCTTTTCTTCCTCCTTCCTTCCTTCCTTCCTTCCTTCCTTCCTTCCTTCCTTCCTTCCTTCCTTCCCTTTCCTTCCTTTCTTCCTTGCAAAGAAGGGCCATTTCTCTTGCGACCCTTCCTCCTAACCCTGGTGAACTTTTCAAATCCGTAGGGTCTCCCAAAAGGGCGTGAGGGCAGCCTAGTCCCTTCTAAGGAGAGCCGTTCACTTCGAGGATTGGTGTACAAGGCTCAGCTCTGTGTGTGGAGGAGGCAGAGATCAATTACACAGAATTTGAAATAAACTGTAGTCCAAGCTAACTCAGTACAATGAAGCTCTGCAGAGGTCAGAATGTAGAGGCCGAGTGACCTTGAGGCGCTACCTTGAAATCTCCACTGAGGATGAAGGACCTTTTGGTATTTACTCTGACCGATTAGATTCAGTCCTCGTGTATCGAGGGTATTTTCCTTAACCGCTTGGGAAGTGACAGGTATTCTCTCTTCTCTTCTCTCCCCTCCCCTCCCTCCTCCCCTGCGTTCTCCTCCCCTCCCTCCTCTCCAGTCCCTTCCCCTCGCTTGCATTCTCTCCCCTTCTCTCTTCCCTCCTTCCCTCTTCTCTCCCCTCCCTCTCCTCCCCTGCGTTCTCCTTCTCTCTTCTCTCCTCCCCTCCCCTGCGTTCTCCTCTCCTCCCTCCTCTCCAGTCCCTTCCCTCGCTTGCATTCTCTCCCCTTCTCTCTTCCCTCCTTCCCTCTTCTCTCCCTCCCTCTCCTCCCTGCGTTCTCCTTCTCTCTTCTCTCCTCCCTCCCCTGCGTTCTCCTCCCCTCCCTCCTCTCCAGTCCCTTCCCCTCGCTTGCATTCTCTCCCTTCTCTCTTCCCTCCTTCCCTCTTCTCTCCCCTCCCTCTCCTCCCCTGCGTTCTCCTTCTCTCTTCTCTCCTCCCTCCCCTGCGTTCTCCTCCCCTCCCTCCTCTCCAGTCCCTTCCCCTCACTTGCATTCTCTCCCTTCTCTCTTCCCTCCTTCCCTCTTCTCTCCCCTCCCTCTCCTCCCCTGCGTTCTCCTTCTCTCTTCTCTCCTCCCCTCCCCTGCGTTCTCCTCCCCTCCCTCCTCTCCAGTCCCTTCCCCTCGCTTGCATTCTCTCCCCTCCTCTTCCCTCTCCTCTCTCCCTCCTTTCCTCATCTCCAGTCCCTTCCCTTCCCCCCTCTGTTCTCTTCTTCCTCTTCTCCAGTCCCTCCCCTCCCTTGCATTCTCCTCTCCCCTCCTCTCTCCCCTCCCCTCCCCTCTCCTCTGTCCCCTCCCCTGCATTCTCCTCCTCTCTCCTCTCCTCCCCTCCCCTGCATTCTCTTCCCTCCTCTCCAGTCCCTCCCCCTCACTTGCATTCTCCCCCTCCCTCTCCCCTCCCCTTCCCTCTCCTCTCTCCCTCCTTTCCTCGTCTCCAGTCCCTTCCCTTCCCGCCTCTGTTCTCCTCTTCCTCTTCTCCAGTCCCTCCTCCCCCTCCTTGCATTCTCCTCCCCTCCTCCTCTCTTCCCCTCTCTCTCCCCTCCTTTCCTCCTCTCCAGTCCCTTCCCCTCCCTCTATTCCCCTCTCCCTCTCCTCCTTCCTCTCCAACCCCTTCCCTTCCCCTCCATTCTCCTCCCCTCTCCATTCCCTTCCCCCTTCCTACCTTCCCTATCCTCTCCCCTCCGTTCTCCTCCCCATCCTCCCCCCTCTCCTTTTTCTCTTCCTCTTTTCTTCCACCTTTCCCTCAAACGTTGCTCCGTTAAACCGTCACTCCTCCACGGCCGCTTCCTCTCTTTTGCTCTTTGGAAACTCTGCTAAGTTTTATTTCTTCTTCTTCTTCTTTCCATTGTGTGTGTTAAATTCGGGGGTCTCTGCCTGTGTCCTTGAGGCCAAAATTGGAAACGGGAGGGGTGGTCTAAAACGTGGCTCCGATGCCTGCTGGTTTGTTTTTTTTTCCACCTAAGTAATTTTTTTGAGAATCATCCACCAAAGGTCAGGGAGGGTTATCAGTTTGTCCTTGCATTATTAATCCTCCCATCAGCCTGGAGAGAGAGAGAGAGAGAAAGAAAAAAAGAGAGAGAGAGAGAGAGAGAATGAGAGGCTAATACCGCATATATGTGTGAGTGCGCTTGAATGACAGCCGTGTGAAAGACTGTAACGGTCGAGATTGAAAGCCAGGGCTCTGTCTGCGGTATAATCTCTCTCTCTCTCTCTCCTTTTTTAAATTCGAGAATCGGGGAAAAGAAAAAGGAGAACAAGAAAGGTCACCTGTCAGCAGAGGTGACCAAATCTTGGCATACGTCAGATTGCCGTTAATTTAGCGCGTGGTTTTCTCCTACCCAGGGAACCAGCCGGTTTAGCTGAGGCTCATCATTTCTGCGGTTGGTTTATTAGCCCTAATATCTGGATTAGAGCTCGATTGATAAGAGAGGGTCTTTCCAGATGGCAAAAAGTCCCCCACTAACAATCCGAGCAGCCCCGCAGTGGGACCAGTTGACTGAAGCAGACTGGGATTCCTTGCGTTTCCCTCGGTGGGATGCGCCCACCTGCATTTCTCAGAAGTTTCCTTTGGATTTCAGTGTCGAGCAGGGGTTGAATTTGGTCTAAAGGACGTTTATCAATGCTGAGATTTTTTGGGGGAGAACTATGACTTGAAGGCTTGCACTGCAAAACTACCTCCATTCTTCCATAGGCGGTGTTTCCTTAATACGGGTAGTCCTCGACTTATGGCCACAATTGATTTCTGTTGCTAAGTGAGATAGCTGTTCGGTGAGTTTGGGCTCCCTTTTATGACTTTTCTTGCCATCGTTGCTAAGCAAATCCCCTGCAGTCGTTAAGTGAGTAACAGGGTTGTTAAGTGAACCGGGCTTCCCCATTGTCTTGGTTGGCCAGAAAAGGGGATCACGCACATTTACGACACTGCAATTGTCATCAATACGGATCAGTTGTCAAGCGCCTGAATTTTAATCACGTGACCACGGGGATGCTGCAGCAGTCGTTAACTGTGAAAAATGGTCCTAAGTCACTTGTTTCGGTGCTGTTCTAACTTTGAACGGTCACTAAACGAACTGCTGTAGGTGGAGAACTGTGTGTAAATTGCACGCAGGAATTTTGGGCTGCAGTTTGTGGGATAGCTAGGGTTTGGATCCTGGGAATGGCGTTTCCAGTGCTCAGAGGGTGATACAGCTGTTAGTAATAGCACTTAGATCTATATACCGCTTCACGGTGCTTCAAAGCCCTCTCTAAGTGGCTTCAGAGTCAGCCTCTTTCCCCCAACCATCTGGGCCCTCATTTTACCCACCTCGGAAGGATGGAAGGCTGAGTCAACCTTGAGCTGGTCAGGATCAAACTCTTGGAAGATGGCAGAGTTAGCCTGCAATACTGTAGACTCAACACTGCACCACCAGGACCCTTCCTTCCTTCCTTCCTTCCTTCCTTCCTTCCTTCCTTCCTCCCCACTTAGATTTATATACCACTTCACAGCGCTTTGCAGCCCTTTCTAAGCTGTCTACAGAGTCAGCCTCTTTCCCCCAACCATCCGGGTCCTCTTTTTACCCACCTCGGAAGGATGGAAGGCTGAGTCAGCCTTGAGTCAATCAGGATCGAACTCCTGGAAGTCAGCAGAGTTAGCCTGCAATACTGCAGATTCACCACTGTGCCATCAGGGCTCTTCCTTTCCTTTCCTTTTTCTTTCCTTTCCTTTCCTTTTCCTTTTCCTTTTTCCTTTCCTTTCCTTTCCTTTCCTTTTCCTTTTCCTTTCCTTTTCCTTTTCCTTTCCTTTTCCTTTTCCTTTCCTTTTCCTTTCCTTTTCCTTTTCCTTTCCTTTTCCTTTCCTTTCCTTTCCTTTTCCTTTCCTTTCCTTTCCTTTCCTTTCCTTTCCTTTTCCTTTTCCTTTCCTTTTCCTTTCCTTTTCCTTTCCTTTTCCTTTTCCTTTCCTTTCCTTTCCTTTTCCTTTTCCTTTCCTTTTCCTTTTCCTTTTCCTTTTCCTTTTCCTTTTCCTTTTCCCTTTTCCTTTTCTTTTCCTTTCCTTTTCCTTTCCTTTCTTTTCTTTTCCTTTCCTTTCCTTTTCCTTTCCTTTCCTTTTCCTTTCCTTTTCCTTTCCTTTTCCTTTCCTTTCTTTTCCTTTTCCTTTCCTTTCCTTTCTTTTCCTTTTCCTTTCCTTTTTTCCTTTTCCTTTCCTTTCCTTTTCCTTTCCTTTTCCTTTCCTTTCCTTTCCTTTCCTTTCTTTCGTTTTCCTTTTCCTTGCCCTTTTCCTTTCCTTTCCTTTCCTTTCCTTTCCTTTCCTTTCCTTTCCCTTTCCCTTTCCTTTCCTTTCCTTTCCTTTCCTTTCCCCTTCCCCTTCCCCTCCCTTCCTCTCCTCCCTCCCACTTAGCAATAGCACTTAGACTTATATACCACTTCACAGTGCTTTGCAGCCCTCTCTAAGCGGTTTACAGAGTCAGCCTCTTGCCCCCCCTTGCAACAATATGGACCCTCATTTTACTTACCTTGGAAGGATGGAAGGCTGAGTCCACCTTCAGCCTGGTGAGATTCAAACTCTTGGTAGTGGGTGGAGTTTGCCTACAGTATTGCATTCTAACCATTGCGCCACCACAGGTCTTTATCAATTAAGGAAAGTGCTATAGCGTTGTTTCTTAACCTTACCAGCTTTAAGTTCTGCGTTCTTCAACTCCCAGGATTCTGGGAGTCGAACAACACGCCTCTTAAAGTTGCCGAGATTGAGAAATGCAGTATTATAGCAGGGGGTGGAAATCCAAAGAGACCCAGAAAATCGGGAGTTGCTCGCAAAGTCTATTTTATCTGGGACTTACCCAAAAGCCGATGCCACGGCTGGTATGATTTCTCCAGGATGTTATTGTAACTGTGAAATTGGCACCACAATCGTGCGGCTGTACGTTGTCTACGATGCAAGAATATGAGCATAATCTTGTTTTTCTTCCAGCGCACTTTCTTTTTAAGATGCCAGAAGCCCCCGGATATTTGGATGTCACCTGTGTCCCGTTTCATTGATTTGTCTTGACTTAACGATGGGGTGGCAGCTTTCTGCTGGCCCCAAGCCGCTGTTTTCAGAAGGGTGTTTTGCTCTGCCTCACCCCCAAATAGATTCTCTCTATGATTTTATTTATTCATCAAATTTATACGCCACCCATCACCCCACCTCACAGCGCCTTGCTGCAGTAAATCCATAATAAAATGCTTTCTAAATTCCCCTCCCATCTCAGAAGCTGTTGGGGATGTCTTATGGGATATAGCATTATCTTTCTGGGCTCAGGAACTATGGTGGCTGTGTAATCATTTCGGATCTTGTCACAAGTCAAGAAAGTCTCAAGAGTTTTTGCTACCTTTCCGTGCATTTGCGAGCACTCACGGCAGCAATGTGGAAATATTCAAGAGGGGTTGTTTTTTTTATCTCTGGGAAAAAAAAAACACATGTTTTTGAATATTAGACATCTCTGGATTTGTGTTTCAAGCTTTTTATGTTTTGCCAGTGATAACAACCTCACCAGGGAGGTGTTACCTGTCTGGTGTTCCGCTGCATTAAAAAGTAGGAGTGGAGGAAACTAGGCAATTTGTATTCGAGACAAAACAACAGTGAGAAAAGCCATTACCAGCTTGTGCATTGCATTATTTTTAAATGACATTAGCAGTGTGTGATGCAGTCTGGCTGAAATTAACAGGATAGATTTGAAGTGACTTTACAGGTGGGGTCCCACTTCTTGGCTTTTAGCCTCTTAAACAGAACTCATTCTTTCTGGTATGGACCCCTGACCTCGCTGGTGTTAAATGGATTGGTAAGAGTTGTGCTCCTTTTCTTTAGCAAGGTTGTCCTACACAGCGGACTCACCTGGCTGGTGGCTCAGTTTTTTTTCCCCTTTATCATTTTATTTAGTTAGAATAGTTAGTTTAGGATTCTTTATTGGCCGAGTGTGATTGGACACAAGTAATTTGTCTTGGTGCAAATGCTCTCGGTGTACATAAAAGAAAAGAGACATTCGTCAAGAGTCAAGAATCATAAGGTACGACACTTAGTGATAGTCACAGGGTACAATAAGCAACCAAATCATACTAGGAAACAGTCAATATAAGACGTAAGGATACAAGCGACAAAGTTGCAGTCCTACAGTCACAAGTGGGAGGGGATGGGTGATAAGGAGTGATGGGAAGATTTATAGTAATAGTAGTGCAGACTTTGTAAATAGTTGGACAGTGTTGAGGGGATTATTTATTTAGCAGAGGGATGGCATTTGGGAAAAACTGTCCTTGTGTGTAGTTGTTCTGGTGTGCAAGGCTCTATAGTGTCGTTTTGAGTATAGGAGTTGGAACAATTTATGTAATTTATATAATTTATCATTATCATTGGAGATCCTAAGCTGCCCATTTCTTCCCCCTCCCTTTCTGTTGGCTATTCTAAAAAGACCATAGAAATATTTTATGAGTTGACATCATTGTTGTTAAGTGAATAACTGAGGCTGTTAAATAAGTAACCCAGTTGTTCAGTGAATCTGGCTTCCCCCATTACCTTTGCTTATCAGAAGGTCACAAAAGGGGATTACAAGACCCCCCGGGACCCTGAAATCTTCATAAATGTGAGTCGGTTGCCAAGCAGCTGAATTTTGCTCACTGACCCTGGGGACGCTGCAACAGTCGTTAGTGTGAAAAAAAAAACGGCCGTAGGTCACTCTCAGTGCCATTGTAACAGTCACCAAACGGGAGAGGTTGTAAGTCGAGGAGTACCCACCCTTTGATTTGAAGCGAGTTGGTCGCTTCCGGGCAAGGGGACCCTCGGAGTCACCTGGGTTTCCCCTCTTGCTCTTTCCCCCCTCCTTTGCAGGTGAAGGAGAACCTGGTTTCCTGCAAAATGCTTCTGCACTGCAAGCGGGATGAGCTGCGCAAGCTGTGGATCGAAGGGATCGAGCACAAGCATGTCCTGAACCTGCTGGACGAGATCGAGACCATCAAGCAGGTGCCGCAGAAGCTGCAGCAGTACACGGGCAGCAAGCACTACCTGATCGCCACGGATATGCTGGTAAGCGAGGCAGCTGTCGCCGTCAGGATTCCAGCCGTCGCCCTAGTTAAATCATGATTCTCGAGCCCAACTTCAAAAAAAAACAAAACTCAAAAGATTTATTAGGAGCAACCTGCCAGCATGAAGCCAACTCTGGCATACGTAATTCCCAGTCCCCTGTGACCCTGTTTCCCCCCGCTTTCTCCTAGGTGTGTCATAAATCAGATTCTCCAACTGAGCCTCTTCACAGGCTGGGTGTCATCAATCACGTTCTCCAATTAAATATATTCACAGGCAAAAGCTCCAGTAGTTTAGCTACAATCCTTTAAAGATAAAGAGTTGGAATGCACTTCGCTTTGCTGTACTGCACTTCCAGATTTCCTTCCCCCACCCCCCCACCCCCTTTTTATGGCAACTACTAAAACAGGCCTAGGAATGGTTTATGAGTTAACAGTCGCCTTCTTCACTAGAAGGGAGGGTGTCAAACTCAAGGCTCATGGGCCGGATCCAGCCCACGATGGAGGTCAGATCTGGCTTGCAGGGCTATCCAACGCGAGGAGGAAAGATCAGGCCAGCCTGGCTTTGGCCCGCTCTACCCAATGCGAAGAGGAAATATGCCAGCAGTTTGGGGAGGGGCATCAAGCTGGCCACACCCATCCAGTTGGCCACGCCCCCCCTGCCCGAGCTCTAATGCGGTCCTCAATGAAATTGAGATTTAACATCCCTGCCCTATCAGGACCGGAGCAATTACCTCTGCCGTTGTCTCGCCGACTGCATCGTTCCCTCCGCCTGTCTCTTTGGAGCTCTTCTGCCACTCACTCATTCACTCATTCTTTCTTTTTTTAAAAAAATCTTCACTCTATTAACCTCTCTGGATGCTTTCAAAGCGCCAATGACTTTGACCTGCTGTCTTTACCCTCTGATTGCTGTCCTCTCCTATCTTGTCGGTTGTTTCCACGTTTTGTGTCCGTTCCTTTTCTCTCCAACACCTCATTTCCTCACCCCCAGGAACCCTTCAGCTGTCTTGTCTGCGTTCTCTGTCTTTTCTCTCTCTCTCTTTCTCTCTTTTTTTTTAATCGCTCGGAAAGCTTCCTTTTTAAATAGCTTTCTCTGTATCGTGTTTTATTTCTTTCTTAATTTTCATTTTGGAGCAGCCCTTACGACGGATGCATCTGCCTTGTCTTAGCTCTCCCGCAGTTTTCTACCTGTGTCTTGAAGTTCTGGGCCTTTAAATATTGCCTGTATGTCTTTCTATATGAGAGGTCCTTGGTGCTCTCTGAGCATGGTGGTTTCCTGGCAGATATTTCCTGACCCAACTAGGGAACATGGTCAGTGTTAGAAGGGAGAGGGGTTTGTGGAGAAGGAGGAGGAGGAGGAGGAGGAGGAGACTGAGATGGAGACTGAGGGGTTCTTGGTGGTTTCCTAGCAGATATTTTATGGCCCAACTAGGGAACATCATCAGTGCTAGAAAGGAATGAGTGGAGTTTGTGTAGTGGAAGAGGAAGAGGAGGAGGAGGACTGTGGGATCTTTGATGCTCTCTGAGCTTTGTGGTTTCCTTGCAGACATTTAATGACCCAACTAGGTAACACCATCAATGTTAGAAAGGAGGAGGGTTTGTGGAGAAGAAGGAGAAGGAGAAGAGGAGGAGACTGTGGGGTCCTTGGTGCTCTCTGGGCTTGGTGGCTTTCGTGCAGATGTTTCATAATCCAACTAGGGGACATCATCATTACTTGAAGTGAGTGAATGGAGTTTGTGTAGTGGAGGAGGAGGAGGAGACAACTGCAGGGTCCTTGGTGCTCTCTGAGCTTGGTGGCTTTCGTGCAGATGCTTCATGACCCAACTAGGTAACATCATCAGTGCTAGAGAATTATGGGGTTTGTTCTCTGTTTATATGCAAGTGGCTTGCGCTGACAAGTGTTAGTGGAACCTCCTCACCAGAAATCAACACCCAGATAAGCAGAGATTTAACGCCCAAGATTAATGCCTGACCAAGAATCTCATTGGTACGGTGAAGACTCTCCTTTTCCTCACTCTGGCACAGGTAAGTATGTTGTGGGAAACAAGATTTGTGACTCTTCACGGAGTTCCCCTACATTAATGTCCTGGCCCCAAAAAGGCTTTTTTTTGTTGTTTTCAAAAGATAACCGGACTTTCTTGGTGTTTTTTACCCCCTTTAAAAATGCTTTGCTTTATCATCCCAAGAAATTAAACATTTTCAAAGGGAAAAGGAACCCCCAGAAAACCCAGCTGACTTTTGAGAGAGAGAGAGAGAGAGAGAGAAAAAGGCACTGTTGGGGCAACCATGGCCTGGATGATGGAGAATCTCCGTAGACATACTGGGTTCTGGCTCCCTTCCTAGCTGAAAGGCAAACCACGAAAGCCTTGAGATTTGCTTCTTGCTTTCATTGTAATAAATAAATTGGAAAATGCTCTGGTTTGTGGAAATGCAGTCCCCAGGTCGACCTCTTGTTACCCGCTAAGGTGACATTAAAAACGGCCACACATGCATCGCACACGGCCGTGGCCAGAACACGACGTCGGCCAGAAGTCACATCGTTGGTGTGGCCGTGTAATTACACGCGGGTCACCCTTTGCGCCCCTCATCTCTTGTACATCCCGGAAGGTGGATGAAATCATTAATCCGCCCGTCAAGGCGGATCGAAATGTACGGCATACTTACGTCGACAATTCTCAGCCAGCCCCTTTGCCAACCACCCTGTCTATGGCTCTAATCTACTTTGGGGGAATATCTTCATTTTTAAAACAGCCAGATAGTTCAAGGGTCATAATTTTTCTAGCCCTGTTCTTCTTTCTGAACAAATCTCTGCAAGAAAAGAACCCAGCTCAGAGAGCAGCAAGGATCCGATAGTCCTCCTCCTCCTCCTCCTCCTCCTCCTCCTCCTCCTCCTCCTCCTCCTCCTCCTCCTCCTCTTCCTCCTCCTCCTCATTCTCTTTCAGCACTAATGATGTTACCTACTTGAGTCATGAAATGTCTGCAAGAAAACAGCCAAGCTCAAAGAGCACCAAGGGTTCATAGTTCTCCTCCTCCTCCTCTCTCTTCTTTCTCCTCCCATTCTCCTCCTCCCTCTTCTTTCTCCTCCATTCTTCTCCTCCTCCTCCTCTACTCTGCAAACCCCACTCCCTCGGAGCACTGATGACGTTCTCTAGTTGGGTCATGAAACGTCTTCAAGAAAACCACCAAGCTCAGAGAGTCACCAAGGGCCCTATATTTCTTCTATTCCTCCTCCTCCTCTCCCTCCATTCCTTCTTCTTCTTTCTCTTTCTCCTCTCCCTCCCTCCCTCCTCCTCCTCCTCCTCCTCCTCCTCCTCCTCCTCCTCCTCCTCCCTCCCCTCCTCCTCCTCCCTTCTCTTCCACTCTGCAAACCCCACTCCCTTCTAGCATTGATAATGTTAACTAGTTGGGTCGTGAAACGCCTGGAAGAAAACTACCAAGCTCAGAGAACATCAAGGACCCCACAGTCGTCCTTCTCCTGTTCCTCCTGCCCCCCCCCCAATAAACCCCACTCCTCAGTAGACTGATGATGTTCCCAAGTTGGGTCGTGAAATGTCTGCAAGAAAACAGCCAAGCTCAGAGAGCAGTAAGAATCCCACATTCCATGAGCCCGGGTGGCACAGTGGTGAGACTGCAGGATTGCAGACAAACTCTGCCCACCGCCAGCAGTTCGACTCTGACTGCCTCCAGGTTGACTCAGCCTTCTGCCCTTCCGAGGTGGGTAAAATGAGGACCAGGGGCAAGAGGCTGACTCTGTAAAACTGCTTAGAGAGGGCTGTAAAGGGACTGTGAAGTGGAATATAGGTCTCAGTGCTGTTAATATTCCTCCTCCTCCCGTCAACAAACCACACACCCTTCAAGACTGATGATGTTCTGTACTTTGATCATGGAATGTCTTCAAGAAAACACCAAGCTCAGCAGCAAGGGCCTTATATTTCTTCTTCTATTCCTCCTCCTCCCCTTCCATTCCTTCTTCTTCTTTCCCTTCTCCTCTCCTCCCTTCTCCTCCTCCCCCTCCTCCTCCCCCTCCTCCTCCTCCCTTCTCTTCCACTCTGCAAACCCCACTCCCTTCTAGCATTGATAATGTTACCTAGCTGGGTCATGAAATGCCTGGAAGAAAACAGCCAAGCTCAGAGAGTATCAAGGACCCCACAGTCCTCTTCCTCCTCCTCCTCCTCCTCCTCCTCCTCCTCCTCCTCCTCCTCCTCCTCCTCCTCCTCCTCACACCCCAACAACCCCACTCCCTTCTAGACTGATGACGCTCCCTAGATGGGTCATGAAACGTCTGCAAGAAAACCACCAAGCTCTGACAGCCCCAAGGACCCCGCATTTCAACCCCGAACCACAAAGATTCTCTTTTGTCGAAACCTTGCCAACTATTGTGAATCCCGTTGCGTAGAGAAGAGTCCCTTTTTTGGGGGGGGGGGTGGCTCTGCATTCTCCTTTCCTTTTAAATTCTCCCATTTGTAGATGATCTAGAAGGCAGCTCTTTCACTTCAACCTTCTTAAGCCTCTCTCAGGCTTCACGTCAGAATGAAGCCATAATTGGGTTCCTGCTTCTTGGGTAACTCTTATTGTTTTTCATTGTCTCGTCTGTATAAAATCATTATTAAACTGTCAGGGGTTCATAATGCGTTTCTTTTTCTTCTTCTTCTTCTTCTTCTGGATCTCCCTGTTCTTTGTCCTCGAGGCAAACAGCTGTTGGCTTATCAAAAGGCCCCAAATGATTCCACCAAGGCGGGCGATCTGTCTCTTGAGAAATGGGAGAACTGATAAATATTGTCGCCTGTAGCTTTGTGATAGGTGCCGTTGAAACGAGACCTTTGCAGTCATTGTGTGCCTCCGTGCAAACACGTTAATGGCATAATTTCTGAAGCTGCATCGCATTTCTGCAGTCTCTCCTTTGTATTCCACTCACATTAATTGAAGTAATTTTGCCACTGAAGCGTGTTTCCAACCTCTGCATTTAAATTGAAATTTTAATTCCCTCATTGTTTGGCCAAGACGTCTGAAGATGGCTTGTTACAGGGTTTCATTATCACTCAAAACACTCCAGCTGCTTCTAATGTACAATGATTAATTCTGGGAAGACTTATTAATGTAAGGAGGAAACCCTTCCCCACCCCCACGCCCCCCAGAAGCCAGAGCAAAGAAGCCAAGGCATCTTGGCAGTGGCTGCTATTCGTAAAGAAAACGAAGAAAAGAGCGCGTTTGTAGATGGCGGTCTCAGGGACCCGCTTAAAATTTGCAGAAAGGAGCTTTCCAACTTATCAGGAGGGTGTCCTGTGGTCGGTGTTTCGGGACTAAATTCAGGGGTGGGAATTCAAAAATCCTAGCATCCGTTTCGCTGCCAGGTTGCCGGGTGGGTGTGGCCATGGTGGGCGGGGCCTACTGGAACTTTTTTTGTTTCCGCTGGGTCTTCGGAGGCCGCGGGAGGCCATTTTTGCCCTCCCAGGGTCCAAAGGCCTCCCTCAGGCTTCTGGGAGGGTGAAAACAGCCTCCCCTGGCCCGTTTCCGGACTTCCATAAGGCCCGTTCATCCCCCTCCCAGAGCCTCCGCGGGGACCCTGCACTTACCTCCATCGAAAATGGGCCACATAGAGACTCCCGGGAGGAGAGGGGCGGGGCCAGCCGGTCGGTTGACATACCGGTTCGGCAAACCAGCTGTAACTTTAACATCTGGTTTGCCTGAACTGGTACGAATGGGTAGAATCCCACCCCGACTCAATTCAGTAACAATGATTTGGAAAGCTGCCATATTCACCACTCACGGGCAAGGCGACGGTATGTCCTGCTGGCCAGTGTAGCGCTTTGTGCTAACCAATAAGTTGTGTTACTCACCGCCTGGGAAGAAAAAAAGATGATGGATTGTCGGCGATGACCAAGGGAGGGGTTAAACGTGTCATAAGTTACGAGTCCTGGTGCATCCCACAAGAGATCTTGAATGCCTTTCTTATCTCCCGCTCATTTCCCTTGACTGTTAGTTGGTCAGGTTCTTGTACAGAGCTTAAGCTTGCAATAAAGCTTTAGACTCACTTGAACTGCCCGAATCTCCTGATTTCCCCCAAATGAGTGGGAGGTAAGAAAGGTGTTCAAGGTGGCTGGACTCAGATCTCTTGTGGGTGCGAAGGGACTCGTGACTTATGACGTGTTTGATCCCTCCCTCGGGATCGGCCTGGTCATCTACACAGATTCGGTTTCTCTGATTGCACAGGAGCTTGGTTTCTATTTCTGTGCTTCCAAGCTATTGTATGGCCCTTATCTGCTGGAGACACAAATGTGCCCCAGTCTGTGGAATTTACAAGATAAAATGATGCTTTTTGTATTGAGGATCATGTAGAGCTAGGAGTATAGGCGAGTAGTAGCTAACAATTTCAGTTCTGATCTGCTAGGTGGAAACAAGGTAATAGTTGTTCTAAGCTCTGTTCTCTCTCTCTCTGTCTCTTTCCCCCTTCCTTCATCTCCCTCCGCCCCCCTCTCCTTCTCTTTCTCTCTCTTTTTCCTCTCCCTCTCTCTCCTTCCTTCCCTCTCTCTCCCCTTCTCTCTCTCTCTCCACTTTGGTCTAGTGCAGGGGTCTTCCAACTTGACAGCTTTAAGACTTGTGGACCTCAACTCCCAGAATTCTTCCCCCAGTCTTGTTAGCTCAGGAATTCTGGGAGTTGAAGTCCACAAGTCTCAAACTTGCCAAGTTTGAAGACCCTGGGTCTAGTGTTTAATTTGCTAGCCTAGCAATCGGGAAATGGCGAGTTTTACTCTCACCTTAAGCATGAAAACCAGCCAGGTGACTTTTGAACCAGTCACCAGGTAAGCCCTAGTCCTGCCTTAGGCGTAAAAGTCAGCTGGGGGACTTTGGGCCAATCACCAGGAGACGGTGAGTTCTAGTCCCACCTTAGACATGAAAGCCGGCTGGGTGACTTCGGACTGTTCACCAGGAGACGGTGAGTTCTAGTGCTGCCTTAGATACGAAAGCCGACTGGGTGACTTTGGGCCAGTCCCTCTCTCTCAGCCCAAACCACCTCACAGGGTTGTTTTGGGGTAAATGGGAAGAGGAAGGAATATTTGGATATGCTTGTCACCTGGAGTTATTTATAGAAATATTAAAAAGTGTATAAATAAATAATGAATAAAAGTGAAACTATTGGAAGGGCCATTGAGGACATTCACTCAAACTCCCCGTTCATGCCGGAATCCAAATTTAAAGCCGCCTGAGATTATACTACAGGTAGTCCTTGACTTACAGCACTTCATGTAGTGACTGTTCGAAGCTACAGTGGCACTGAAAAAAGTGACTTATCAGCCCTTTTCACAGTTGATGACCATTGTGGCGTCCTCGTGCTCAGGCGATTTACATTCAGATGCTTGACAGGTGACTCAGACTTACGACGGTTGCGGTGTCCCTGGGTCACGTGATCGCCTTTTGCAAGCAAAGCCAACGGAGAAACCAGATTCCCTTAACAACCGGATTACTCATTTAACAACTGCGGTGATTCACTTCATGGCAAGAAGAGTCGTAAAATGAGGCAAAACCAGGAGTGGTCTTCAGCTGGTTTTGACCAGTTCTGGAAAACGGGTAGCAGACATTTTGAGTAGTTCAGAGAACCGGCCAATCCCACCTCTGACTGGTCCCGCCAACCCCATCTCTTCTCTGCCTCCCATTGAGTCCCAGCTGATCGGCTGGGTCTCCTTTGGTTGCCCTGCCCAGGAGAATGGAGCTGGAAAGCAGGTTAGTGGGGTGGGGAGAGAAGGGGGATTTTGCAGTATATCCTTCCCCTGCCACGCCCACCAAGCCACACCCACCAAGCCACACCCACCAAGCCATGCCCACAGAACCAGTAGTAAAAAAGGTTGGATCCCACCACTGGTGGAAAACTCACTTAACAAATTTCTCACTTAGCAACGTAAATTTTGGGCTCAATTGTGGTTGTAAATTGAAGACTACCTGTAAAAAGATATATATCTTTTTTTATAAATCTTATAAAAAGATTTATATCTTTTACACACACACACACACACACACACAAGCCATCTGGCTTTATGTGAGCTGAAGCACATGTACATTTCATATCTCTGCATGTTATCCTAATAATTATCTAGCAATGTGTGGTTTGTAAATATATATTTACACGTACCCAGTGCCTTTGAACGATCGCATTATTGCTACAGAGAGTTACTGTAGATGGGAATGCCACGTGAGATTTTACACAAAGTCTCCTCAAATATACATTAAAAGAGTTTTTAGAAGAATGAAGTGGAAAAAAAGCAGGCACTGATACTGTTAGCTGCAACCAGCCTCGGGTCTCAAAAACTAATACGAGATGCCTCACTCTGTACGAGATCCCACTGCAATCTGCTTGAGAACTGTACTTCAAGAAGCACACCGCACCATTTCAAACAAGAAGAAACACCGAACAAGGACGCTATCTTAATGCAGATTTTCTAGCAATAAGCAGGTTTTATTGTCTGCTGTCTATGGCACACATACAAGCCATATAAAATGTTTATTGCCAATTGGCGTTCATTTGGGGGGGCCAGGAAACACTTGATTATGCTGAGACAGATCATTCAAAAATAATAATTAATCTAATGATCTAATTATTCCCAGCATCTGTGGAGCAAAATGGCAAGGAGGCATTGGACATTTTTTAAACCTTGCATTGATCAATTCTGTGCAACGTTTGGTTGTTGCAATTCGAAGTGAGAAATATTTGATCCACGCTTGAATATTGCATCCAGTTTTGGTCACCGTGATGTAAAAAAAAGACGTTGAGATTCTAGAAAAGAGTGCAGAGAAGAGCAACTAAGAGGATTAGGGGACTGGAGACTAAAATATATCAAGAACGGTTTCTGGAATTGGGTCTGTCTAGTTTAGTGAAAAGAAGGCCCAGGGGTGACATGATAGCAGCGTTCCAATATCTCAGAGGCTGCCCCAAAGAAGAGGGAGTCAAGCTCTTCTCCAAAGCACCTGAGGGCAGGACAAGAAGCAAAGAAACTCATCAAGGAGAGAAGCAACGTAGAACTAAGGAGAAATTTCCCGACCGAACAATTAATCTGTGGAACAGCTTGCCACTAGAAGTGGTGGATTCAGCAACACTGGAGGTTTTTAAAAAGATATTGGGTGACCATTTGTTTGAAGTGGGGCAGGGTTTCCTGCCTAGGCAGGGGGTTGGGCTAGAAGACCTCCAAGGTCCCTTTTCAACTCTTCTCTTCTATTCCTATTCTAGATACCGATAGATAGATAGATAGATAGATAGATAGATAGATAGATAGATAGATAGATAGATAGATATACCCATAGGTAGGTAGGTAGGTAGGTAGGTAGGTAGGTAGGTAGATAGATACCGATAGATAGATAGATAGATAGATAGATAGATAGAGATAGATAGAGATAGATAGATAGATAGATACCCATAGATAGATACCCATAGATAGATAGATAGATAGATAGATAGATAGATAGATAGACCCATAGGTAAGAAGGTAGGTAGGTAGGTAGGTAGGTAGATAGATAGATAGATAGATACCCATAGATAGATAGATAGATAGATAGATAGATAGATAGATAGATAGATAGATAGATACAGATAGACATAGATAGATAGATACCCATAGATAGATAGATAGATAGATAGATAGATAGATAGATAGATAGATAGATAGATACCCATAGATAGATACCCATAGATAGATAGATAGATAGATAGATAGATAGATAGATAGACCCATAGGTAAGAAGGTAGGTAGGTAGGTAGGTAGGTAGGTAGGTAGGTAGATAGATAGATAGATAGATAGATACCCATAGATAGATAGATAGATAGATAGATAGATACAGATAGACATAGATAGATAGATACCCATAGATAGATAGATAGATAGATAGATAGATAGATAGATAGATAGATAGATAGATACCCATAGATAGATACAGGCAGGCAGATACTGATAAATAGACAGACAGACAGACGGTTAGATACCGATAGATACAGATAGACAGACAGACAGACAGCACACAGGCAGAGACAGATACTGATAGATAAAGAGATACTCAGAGAGAGAGAGAGATAGATAGATAGATAGATAGATAGATAGATAGATACTGATAGGCAGGTAAGTAGATAGATAGATAGATGGCTAATCTTTTCATCACACGCACATGCGTGCCTGCACCCATAATGCAATGTGCACGAGAGCCCCCATGCATGCGTGCATGACCCCCCCGCATGCCCTGCGCCTCTGTGCATGCACGGCAGATACCCGACAATCGGCTGGCAGAAGGTACGCACCCATGCGCAGTGGACCTGATTTGGGGTGACGGCTTGTGTGACGGCCGAGGTGGCTCTGCGTGCCCCTTCCGGCATGCGTGCCATAGGTTCACCATCACAGTACTAGATTATATAGCTAGGGTGTGAGAGAGGGGTGGAGAGAGATAAATTCCCCCCCATCTGCTTGGAAGAGGGACTCTGGGCTGTACACAATAAAATATCAAAACCTAAAACAATGTATACAGATTAAAATGTTGAGAGCTTCTAAAAATTTAGAATTAATTTATTTTTATTTTTTTTTAAAAAAAAACAATAATTCACAGTGGAATCCTTTTAGCGTTATTTTTCTTCAGTCGTTATCTGCCCGCTCTGGATGCACATGATTCGGCTGCCTTCACCCGTGTCGTGCGGCCGCCCCCAAAAATCGATCCAGGCTTTGCCCTTCTATACATTTGTCACCTGAATTGAGGAAAAGCGCGTGACGCTGATTTAAAACCGAAGACCCTAAGCCTAACCTTTTCCCCGAACACGATTCCGTTTTCTTCCATCAAAGGCTATAAAATGTCTCGTCTTGAGAAAAGCCAACAGGGTCGCCGCCGCCGTCGACTGTGGTTGCCTATTTTAGTCTGATGTGCTTGCCTTGATAAATATCCAACCTTTGTCACACGGGGCTTATTCATAAATAAGAGTTACATGACCCATTAGCACCGATGACTAGATTTAGTATCGGTTCTGAAGCCCGGATCGAAGGGAAGAAGAGGGATAGGTCACCTGGGCCTTGGGCAAAAGGATGGCTTTTATACATTTGCCCGTAAAAAGGAAGAGGTCAAGGTTTGGGAGACTTCAGCAAATATAATTTGGCCTTTTGATATTTTTTTCCAAGCCATCGTGCTGAAGGGGAGCCTTCCTCTTCCTACTTGAGAGCAGTAAAATTGGCAGGAAAGGAAGACAGTCAGTCCAGTCTACTGGCCCAGGGGTCAAATTAGAAGCCAAAGGACTTACTTTCCTTAGCAGTGGAAGAAGGACAGAAGGGGACCCTTTTAAAATATATATTTTATTTATCCATTTTTTTCTTTAATAAACATACAAACTCAATATCCACAGGAACAGTGTGTTGTCTGGGTACAGTTTTGAGAAATCATAATACCTTGTGTTTCCGAAAATAAGTCCCTGTCTTATTTTTTTTTTCCCCACCAAAAAAGGCACCAGGTCTTATTTTGGGGGGGCGGATTTCATCCCCTGATTAACCTCTCTTGCACGTGTTGCCCCCCCGGCCTCCTTTTCGCGGTCAGAGGCATTCGAGAACTCCTTTTGCAGCCGGCAAGGCTTTCCCGAAGGCCTCTGCAGCCGGGTAACAGAGCTCTGGATCGATCCAGAGCTTCCTTATCAGCTCCCGAGGCCTTCAGGAAAGAAGAAGCGAAGAACGCGCCGGACCGTTCAAAGGTGGAACGGTGAGGGTGCGCTTTGGAGCAGGCCGCGCGCGGAAGAGCTTAGTCGCACCCAGTCATGTTTTTGTTTTGTTTTTTTTAAAATTAGTATTATTGCCTCTAATCCAATCTTCTGATCCTGTTTTGCATTTTGTTCGGCTAATTTCATTGTAGAGACAGGGAGCAGAAGAGCATCGGTGGAGAATGCCGCCCCATTCCGCCTTGGCTTCCTTTAATGTACTTATAAATAACTTCATCTTTTCCTGTTTAATCTGGTGAATCCTATTATCCTTTGGTGGCGTTAAATGGTTAGTGCTTCCCTTTGGCTTCTTTTGCAGGGGGGGGGTGGATTTCATGCTTGATTCCCCCCCAACTACTCCCTTCCTCTCCCCCTCCTACTGGTTAACGCGTCAACAAGCACCCGTCCCTCTGAGTATTATCCTTTACTTGGTAGCTCCACTAATAACAACCGTTCATTTTAGGTGGATGAAAGTTTTATTAAGTAAGAACGGGTGGTAACAAAGGTGAGGAAGTTAGTGTTAATTGGGATTCTTGGCTGTTTTCCCCTCCTCTCTAAATTGCAAGATTACAGATTAGAGATTAACGGAGTTGGAAGGGACCTTGTAGGTCGTCTAGACCAACCCTCTGCCCAAGCAGGAGACCTTACACCGTTTCTGACCAATGGCAGTCCAGTCTCTTCTTGAAAGCCTCCAGTGATGGAGTACCCACGACTTCTGAAGGCAACTTCTATTCCATGGGTTGTTTGTTCTCACTGTCAGAAAATTTCTCCTTATTTCCAGGTTAAAACTCTCCTTGTTCAGTTTCCATCCATTATTCCTTGTCTGGCCTTCAGGTGCCTTGGAAAATAGCTTGTCCCCTTCCTCCTCTTTGTGGCAGCCCCCCAAATATTGGAAGAGCACTATCATGTCTCCCCTGGTCCTTCTCTTCACCAGACTAGCCAGTCTTAGTTCCTGTTTTTATGTTTTTAGCCTCCAGTCCCCTCATCATCTTGGTTGCTCTTCTCTGCACTTTTTCTAGAGTCTCAACTTCTTTTCTTATAGTGTGGTGACCAAAACTGGATGCAGTACTCTAGGTGTGGTCTTACTAAGGCTTTATAGAGTGGTATTAGGACCTCCCTTGATCTCGATTGCATCCCTCTGTTAATGCAGTTTAGGATTGCATTGGGGTTTTTGGCTGCTGCTGCACACAGCTGGCTCCCATTTAGCTGGTTGTCCACTACGACTCCAAGATCCCTCTCCCAGTTCCTGCTATTAAGAGCTTCTGAGCACCATGTATAGGTAGTCCCTGACCTACGACAGTTCGTTTAGTGACCATTCGAAGTTAGCGGCACTGAAAAAAGGGGCTTATGACTATTTTTCACAATTATGTCCATTGGAGCACATGATTTACTTTCGGGTGCTTGATGGATGGTTCATATTTATGACGATTGCAATGTCCTAGGGTCACAGGGTCCCCTTTTGCGACTTTTATGCCAAGCAAAGTCAGTGGGGAAGCCAGAGGGCTTTGTGGGGAGGAGGAGGAGGAGGACTGTAGGGTCCTTCATGTTCTCTGAGCTTGGTGGTTTTCTTGCAGACATTTCATGATCCAACTAAGTAACACCATCAGTGCTGGAAAGGAGTGTGATTTGGGAGGAGGAGGAGGAGGAGGAAAAAGAGTGTGGGATCCTTGGTGCTCTCTGAGCTTGATTGTTTCCTTGCAGACGTTTCATGACCCAACTAGGGAACATCATCAGTGCTAGGAGGGAAGTGGGGTTTGCTCTGTTTATATACAAGTGGCTTCTTCTGTCTGTGTAGGTTGAACACAGCAACAGTGTCAATCAACATCCTAATCAAGAAAACACCAGGAATACTGTCAACGGGTACTGGCAGGCAGCCACTTGTATATAAACAGAGAGCAAACTCCACCTCCTCCTAGCACTGATGACGTTACCTATCTGGGTCATGAAACGTCTGCAAGGAAACCACGAAGCCCACAGAGCACCAGGGACCCCACACTTCAACACCGAGCCACAAAGATTCTCTTCTCTTTCTATTCCTTATATATCCCAAAGCGAAGGCAGCAGGGATTATTTTTCCTGATATCACAGCTCCTTCCTCCTTTTCTTCTCCTTTCCCTAATCCGGCATGTCAGAACAAGGCTAGAAAGAGGGAGAGAGAGAAAATAGCACTCTCCTCTTTAGGCTGAACAAAAGTGAACACAAAAGTAGCTTAATCCCAGCAGCTGGCGGGGATTTGCAAGACCTGCTCCCTCAGAGACCCCTCATTACATTACCAACCCCGAAACTCAAAGTGGCACCACGAGGTTCTTGTTTAAAGTAATATTTCGTTTGTCGAGACATCTAGCAACAAAAGAGGATGCGTGTTTGGGCTTAGAGAAAGATGATTGGATTGAAAGGCTTTGTGGAAACAATGGCTCAGGAGTTAGACTCGTCCAAAACCTTCCTGGGTTGCAGCTGCGAAAAAAGCCAAGGCTGCATAAACAGAGGGATAGAATCAAGATCACGTGATAGATAGATAGATAGATAGATGATAATATATATATATGTGTATGTGTGTGTGTGTGTGTTTTCTTACGTTTTTGCGGGTACTTAGAAGCCTGATACTTCAGAAGCCTGAAGCCTGATGATGGCAGATGAGATTCTGCTGAAACGTCGCTACAACTTTAAAAGCACAACTATTATGACGTGGGAAAACACCCAAGCAAAGCCGAATGCCATATATATATATATATATATATATCACGTGATATATATATATATATGTGTGTGTGTGTGTGTGTGTGTGTGTGTGTGTATTTTCTTAAGTTTTCGTGGGTACTTACATGTATGGTATTCAGCTTAGCTCAGGTATTTTCCCACGTCATTGTAGTTGTGCTTTTAAAGTTGTAGCAACGTTTCGGCAGAATCTCATCTGCCATCATCAGGCTTCTGTATAGTGTTCATCACCAGATTGGAACTGGAATTAGAACTGGGGGTGGGGGGTGGGGAAGATGATGTACACCAATCTATTTAGATCAGGGGTGTCAAACTCGATTTCATTGAGGGCTGCATCAGGGTTGCATTTCAGCTGGGGGGTGGGGTCGCTGCATGGCCAGGATAGATTTGGCCAGCTCAGTATCACTCATCTCGGGGGCACCTCTGGTGACCGGGCAGGGCTGGGGACATCCTTCTGCAGCCCTCTGCCAGCGAAAACAGAACTGCATGCAGCCCTCTGCCAGTGTCAGCGTTCCAGAAAACCTCCACTCCAACCAATAACTCCAAGACAGACATCTTCTCCAAAAGTTCTGTTTTAATTGGATGGTAAACTGGCACATCTGATGAATCCCGAATCTGAAAGTTCCGGGTTTCCTTGTAATAAGTAAAAAACTACAAATCCACCCCCTGCACCCCATCATTGCATCACATGCCCCAATTGCCATCCGTCCCAACTTGAGACGTCCCCTCACCCAGATGCAGAAACAACATGACCTTGACTTAGAAAAAAGGATGTTGCTACGTCTAACCACATATACTCCAAGAAATCCCCCCTTCCCATTTTCCCAGGCTCAAAATATGGCAGTCTGGAAGCGTCTGGTCTCAATATGGCTTCCAAAGCTGACACCCAAGCTCTGTTTTTGTTGGCAGAGGCACTGCAGGCCAGTCCTTCGCTGTTTCCAGGGTGGCCCGCGGGCCAGATCTAAGTACCCCAACGGGCCAGATCTGGCCCCCAGGCCTTGAGTTTCACACCCCTGATTTAGATTAATGTTTCTCAAACTTAGCAACTTTGATGCATGGACTTCAACCCCTAGAATTCTGTCATGCCCCTGTTGGAATCTGATTCCAAAGGGGAGGTTGAACAGCTGACGGAGTGAAAGTGTGGCTTCGGTGACTATGGAGGAAACTGGGGAAGGGTACAATCTGGCTGGGCATTCAGAGGAAGACCCAGGGCCACCCTCTCTTCATCCTAGGGCACACAGGAACGGATAAGGGAGTAACGTGGGTTACGGGGGAGAAAAAGGCCCTGATTCCCTTCATTAGCTGCACCTGGGAAAACAGGATAAAGAGGATGTTTGCGCACAGCACCTTGCTGGAAACGAAGCGTGCGTTATCTTTGTCAAGTCTTATCTGGGTTCCGACATCCTCCCAACTGTGTGTGTTTCATTATCTTTTGAGTTCTGCAATTCCTTATCCTGCCCTGTCTCATTAATCGCTGCAGCTAGTGGTTTGTGTTGGTTTTTATTTATAATTTAGATGTACTTTGGGTTTGGATTGAATATCTTCCCTTTAAAAACCGTTCTTGTTCCAGCTGTTGATAACTGGACATTGGGGGCCAAGTTGGAGGAATTAAAGGGACTTTACCTACTTTTGGGACTTGGTTGCTTTTGTGCCACGCCCCTTTGGGTCCTCACAAATTCCCCAGCCGGCATGCTACATTGGGAACTCTGGGAGTTGATGTCCCCGGCAACTCTGAGACATGCCTAGGGCCGCTGCCAGAATCCTGACAGTCCACACATCTTACAAGGTGCCAAGATTGAGAAGTACTAATCCGGATGATAAAATAGGGTCCCCTCTGACGCCCGTCTGGCTTTGCGCATATTCTGCTAAGCATGAAAAACGGCATCATTATTCAGACAGTGATTTCGTTACTTCATCCTAAAGATGGGAATACATGACTTCTTCCAAGTCTCACTCACTTTTTGGGGTAAGGAAGATATTTTATTTAAAAGCTTGCAAAGGTACCCGCAGCTCTTTTTTCAAATGTACATATATTTCAATGTCTCGTTTGTCGCCATTCTCTCCCTCGCTCTTTTTTTACTCAACTTCAAGTCGTCCTTGACTTCACCACCACCGTTGGAATTGGGATTTGGGTCACCAAAGCAATACAGTTCTTCAGCGTGTCACCCTGTGCCCGGTCCCCTGATTTTACGACCGTTTTTACTGTGGTCGTTCAGAAATCGCTGCAGTCATTAAACGCATCAGGTGGTCCTGGGGGGGGGGGATGAGGTGATCCGGAATGAATTGGGTAGTCGCTCAACCAATTGCAGCCCATGTGACTACACCGTACCACAGACGTTGCAAAGGCGAACTGGTTGCCAAGACCTTGAAGCGCGATCCTGTGACTTCAGGGGTGGTGGGATTGATCCAAACTTTGAGGGCGGTCCCAAGTCACTGTTTCCAAGACCGTTTGAACTTTGCACTGTCTTTAAATGAATGGTCGTCAATCGAGGACTAGTAATATAAGTAAAATTGCTTCTATAAACTTCTCTCGCATACCCTTCTAATTTACATGCGGCAGGTGGCATTGTATGCTAAATCAATTCCGTTGTGCGTAAACGTGGACCTTCACTCTTCTGTTTTAAAACTTCCGCCTGGTTAGAATGCTCAGAACACTCCAAAATCAATCTTAAGAGTTGGAAGGGACCTTGGAGGTCTTCTAGTCCAACCCCCCGCTCAAGCAGGAGACTTCCTACCATTTTAGACAAGTGGCTGTCCCTTTTTCCCCCTGCCGTTGCGACTTACGACAGCCACTAAATGAATGGTTGCAAGTCAAGGACTACCTGTACTACATTGGTAACTGTACATTTACACAGTTGCAATATATTTAAGTGATAATAAAAAAAATAAATTTGGAAAGGACACACCAAACAATTCGCTTTCTTGAAGCTCTCCGGGTCTGGATCGAATTCTCATCAGTTCCAAGATGGAAGAATGTCATAAATAAATACTAAATAAATAAAATGATCCAGTCAAGGACGAGGAAAAGGGTTCAGAGTTACAGCAAGACAGACACTCCGTAATCTTTCAGAGCAGCCACTACAGGGAAATGAATGATATATCACATTTAAGCATCCCACACATAAATAATTAGAGAGGTGGCTGGTCGGCTCCTGCTGCTCCTTCTCCGGAGAACATAGATAAATCAGATTAATTCAACACTGGCTGAAATAAACACAGCCTTTAAAAATAACTACAAGAGTTCCGGTCTCGTATTATTTCTGGGTTTTTTTTCTAGCTGTAGAGTCAGCAATGGAAGGAAACTGAACAAAGCGGCCTAGAATTAAGGAGAAATTTCCTGACAATGAGATCAATTATTTTATTTATTTTTATTTATTTGATTTTGTCAAGCAATTATAAGATAGCAGGTCTAAGTATAAACATAGTTATGAATACGTAACTAAGTTTCACACTTACGACCGTTGTAGCATGATCAAAATTCAGACGCTTGGCAACTGACTCGTATTTACGATGGTTGCAGCGTCTCGGGGTCACGCGATCCCCTTTTGCGACCTCTGACAAGCCTAGTCAATGGGGGAAGCCAGATTCACTTAACCACCGTGCGACTAACTTAACAATTGCAGCGATTCGCTTAAGAAGTGTGGCAGAAAAAGTCGTAAAAATGGGGCAAAACTCACTTAACAACTGCCTCGCTTTAGAACAGAAATTTGGGGCTCAATTGTTGTAAGTGAAGGACTGCTGTATTGCCAGTATGGTTTTGGTTTTTGGAGCTTTTGCATGTATTTTGTGCATTATACACATAATATTCTTACATGCTGTTCTTGAGCTTACCAGGTTGCACGCTAAACGCAAACTCTGTGTTTGCTTTATTTGTTGAGCTTCAGAGATAAGTCCTCAAAGGCAGACAGGTGCATTGTGCTTACGATTTAGGAAAAAGCCTCAATTCATAAGGGCAAGTACGTTTTTGCTATCGTTAGTTTGTTCCCAGACTAAAATCCAAGGAATTATTTCCCGTTTGTTTTCTAAGCCTAATTCCGAAACTATGTTTGCATCCAAAGCCTGCAAAAATAAATATATATATTTAAATGTTTCTCTTGTTTCTGGTGAGAATTCAATCTTAGAAAATGCATTCTTGGCTAACTTTTCCATAGTTAGATATAGTAACCTCCAGCTTGGATTACCGCAAGGGAAACTTTTGTGAGATGCAAAATAAAGGCATTAGGTACAGGAGTTCAGAATAACAGAGTTGGAAGGGACCTTGGAGGTCTTCTAGTCCAACCCCCTTCTCAAGCAGGAAACCCTACGCCATTTTCAGAGAACTGGTTGTCCAATCTCTTTTTAAAAACCTCCAGTGATGAAGCACCCACAACTTCTGGTGGCAAGCTGTTCCACTGGTTAATTGTCCTCACTGTTAGGAAGTATCTCCTTAGTTCCAGGTTGCTTCTCTCCTGGATGAGTTTCCATCCGTGGCTTCTTGTCCTGCCTTCGGGGCTTTGGAGCTTGACTCCATCTTCTTTGGGGCAGCCCCTCAAATATTGGAAGACTGCTATCATGTCACCCCTAGTCCTTCTTTTCATTAATCTAGACATATCCAATTCCTGCCACCATTCTTCATATGTCTGTTGAATTTAATTTAGGTATTTAATGTAAGTACTCCTTTATCTCTAGTGAAACATTTCAGGTGTTTCATGGCTTATTGAAATGTCAGTAGGCTGTTTCAAGCGGGCTTATTATGTTGCAGCATTGCAATCTATCTATCTATCTCTATCTTGATCTCGATATATATAGATATATATAGATATTTTAGATATATAGCTATATATATACATGTATAGATAGATAGATTTAAACATAGCTTTTACCCGAGTGCTGTGATCAGGTTAAATGCAGAGTTATGAATCTGGTAGTCTTAACATATATATATCCTGGTTGTACAGTTTTTAACTGTTATTTGTTTTAATTTGTTTTACAATTGTTATTTGTATATGTCTTTTGGTGTTGTTCAGTTGTATGTTGTGGAAGAGCACCTTATTTCGTTGTTCTCAGGTTTCTGAGTACAATGACAATAAATTTATCTATCTATCTATCTATCTATCTATCTATCTATCTATCTATCTATCGCAAGTAGAAGAGAGAGAGATAGGGAGATAGATAGATAGATAGATAGATAGATAGAGAGAGAGAGAGAGAGAGAGAGAGAGAGAGAGAGAGAGAGAGAGATAGATAGATAGATAGAGATAGATATAGATAGATAGATAGATAGATAGATAGATAGATAGATAGAGATAGATAGATAGATAGATAGATAGATAGATAGATAGATAGATAGATAGATAGAGATAGATAGATAGATAGATAGATAGATAGATGCAGGACTTGGTGTGTTCGGATCTTTTCCCGTGTAAGATTGAGAGTATCTTGGCAACGTTTCAACGAGGTCCCACTCACCATCTTCAGGCTGGTGCTTTCGGCTTCACGCTTGTGCGAGCAAAGCTCAGTCACCCAAGAGTCCTGCATCCAGTTTTGGTCACCACGCTTTGCTCGCACAAGCACGAAGCCGAAAGCACCAGCCTAAAAATGTTGAGCGGGACCTCGTCGAAACGTTGCCAAGATACTCTCAATCTTACACGGGAAAAGACCCGAACACGCCAAGACCTGCATACCTGTACCCGTGAAAATCTACGAAAACAAACAAACACACACACATACACACACACAGAGCACACATGCATATATAATACAATAAAATCCTGTTGTCTTTGTTTGTGTTTTCCTGCTGAAACTTTCAGTTTTGAAAGGAGTATTAAATGGTAAAAGGTCTCTGACACTCAAAACACCTTCTCGCGATATGCCGCCGTGGCAGGAATGGTAGAGCGTATAAAGGCAACCAAGGGGCGTTGTGTGTGTGTGTGTGTGTATTTTTTTTCCTTCTCTTTTTAAAGCTGTCTGTATTTTGCAGTTGGGGAAATGTTTTAACCTCATGACATGCCCTTCTCTGATCCTAAAGAACATCGCAGCTGACACTTTTGTTCTGACACAAAGTAACATTACATGCTCCGTAGCACATCTCACTTGGAAAGTACTTGACAAGTGGGATTTGGGTTGAATTTCCAGTCCTGGCTTTTCTTTTCTTTTTTTTTAAAAAAAAAATCATTTTAGAAAGTAGACATTTTAGAAATTAAGAGAGTCAGTCTTGTGTAGGGGCTAAAGGGCCAGGCTAGAAAGGGGGATGACTGTGAGTTCTAGTTTAGCTGTAGGCATGAAAGCCAATTGGGTGACTTTGGGCCAATCATCAGGAGACAGGGAGTTCTGGTCCCGCCTTAGGCATGAAAGCCAGCTGGGAGACTTTGGGCCAATCATCAGGAGACAGGGAGTTCTAGTCCCGCCTTAGGCATGAAAGCCAGCTGGGAGACTTTGGGCCAATCATCAGGAGACAGGGAGTTCTAGTCCCACCTTAGGCATGAAAGCCAGCTGGGAGACTTTGGGCCAATCATCAGGAGACAGGGAGTTCTGGTCCCGCCTTAGGCATGAAAGCCAGCTGGGAGACTTTGGGCCAATCACCAGGAGACAGGGAGTTCTAGTCTCGCTGTAGGCGTGAAAGCCAATTGGGTGACTTTGGGCCAATCACCAGGAGACAGTGAGTTCTAGTCCCGCGGTAGGCATGAAAGCCAATTGGGTGACTTTGGTCCAATCACCAGGAGACAGGGAGTTCTAGTCCCGCCTTAGGCATGAAAGCCAGCTGGGAGACTTTGGGCCAATCACCAGGAGACGGTGAGTTCTGGTCCCGCCTTAGGCATGAAAGCCAGCTGGGAGACTTTGGGCCAATCATCAGGAGACAGTGAGTTCTAGTCCCACCGTAGGCATGAAAGCAGCCTAGGTGACTTTGGTCCAATCAACAGGAGACAGAGAGTTCTAGTCCTGCCTTAGGCATGAAAGCCAGCTGGGAGACTTTGGTCCAATCACCAGGAGACAGGGAGTTTTAGTTCCGCTGTAGGCATGAAAGCCAATTGGGTGACTTTGGTCCGATCACCAGGAGACAGGGAGTTCTAGTCCCGCCTTAGGCATGAAAGCCAGCTGGCAGACTTTGGACCAATCACCAGGAGACAGGGAGTTCTAGTCCCGCCTTAGGCATGAAAGCCAGCTGGGAGGCTTTGGGCCAATCATCAGGAGAGTGGGAGTTCTAGTCCCGCTGTAGGCATGAAAGCCAATTGGGTGACTTTGGTCCAATCACCAGGAGACAGGGAGTTCTATGAAAGCTGGCTGGATGACTTTCCCAGACCGTCTCAGCCCAACCTACCTCGCTGGGTTGTCGTGGTGAAAATAGGAGGAAGAAGGCGTGTGGATATGTTCACCACCTTGAATTATTTGTAAACCAAGATGGGAAAAATTAAATAATGATAGCAATTCCTTCTATTGTTTTGATGTTGTATATTTAAAAAATAAGATTGCTGATGATTGCTGAAACTATTCAGTTTTGCACTGAGTAAATGAATACTTTGTTGTGAAAAGATTTATAACGTAAAGGCTGCCAATCACTTTGAGTTAGGAGGAATTCCCCTCCCCTCTTTTCCTGAAATAAGGATAAAGGAAATCTGTAATATCTCAACAAGATTCTGAATGTGGCATTTAAGTTATTAGCATTTTCAGGTTGTTGCTAGTAAGTATCTTACTTATTGCACCTATGAGGAGGAGGAGGAAGAGGAAGAAGAGGAGGAGGAGGAGGACTGGTGGGGTCTTGGTGTTCTTTAAACTTGTTAGTTTCCTGGCAGATATTTCATGACCCAGCTAGGTAACATCATCAGTGCAAAAAGGGAGTGGGGTTTGTGGAGTGGAGGAGGCAAAGCGGGAGGAGGAGGAGAACTGTGGAGTCCATGGTGCTCTTTGAGCTTGGTTGTTTTCTTGCAAATGTTTCATGACCCAATGAGGCGACAACATCAGTGCTAGAAGGGAGGGTTGTTTCCTTTTAGCTCTGATGATGTTACCTAGTTGGGTCATGAAATATCTGCAAGAAAACTAACAAGTTTAAAGAACACCAGGACCCCACCAGTCCTCCTCCTCTTCCTCCTCCTCCTCCTCCTCCTCCTCCTCCTCCCCCACCCCTCCTCCACTCCCAGTCCTCCTCCTCTTCTCCACAATCCCCCTTTCTTGTAGCACTGATAATGTTACCTAGTTGGGTCATGAAACGTCTTCAAGGAAAGCACCAAGGAGCCCACCAGTTCTACTCTGAGCTACAAATATTCTTGTCATCCCAAGACAATCCCTATCAAATTTCTGACTCTCATTTGTCCAGCACGTTGTGTTTTTTCCATCCATCAGCCTGTTGCTTCCAACACTTTCCACGCCCTTATCTAATTTATCAGCATGACTGATCTCTTGGCGTTATCTTCTTGTAACTGTTTGTGTGGGAGTTTTTCGTTTCCGTCAAGAATATTCGGAGCTTGGAAGCAAAGTGAAGGAATAAAAGGGGCTTCACCTGTTTTCTGTGACTGTGTTTTGTATCTCACCCTGGGTCATCACAGGGTGCTTATTTCTATGTGATCCCTGTATATCTTATGAGCTCAGTTTCTGGATGATTTTGGTTCGTTTCATTTTTTTTTATTTGTCCCTGAAAATCGTTTAACTTTTGTTGAAGTTGGTAGTGTATAAATTATAAGTAATCCTCGACGTGCAACCACAACGTAGCCCCAAATCTATCTTGCTAAGTGAGAGATTCGTTAAGTGGGTTTTTGCCCCATTTTACAATCTTTCTTGCCACAGCGGTTGAGTGAATCACCGCTGTGGTTAAATTAGTCACCCCGTGGTTAAGTGAATCCAGCTTCCCCGTTGACTTTGCTTGTCAGAAGATCGCCCGGACGCTAAATAACCATCATAAATATGAACCAATTGTCAAGTTTCCTCATGTAAACCACGTGATCATGAGGATGCTTCAGCGGTCATAAGAGTGGAAAACGGTCATACATCCCATTTTTCAGTCCCGTTGTAACTTTGAACGGTCGCTAAATGAGCTGTCATAAGTTGAGGACACCCTGTATGGCGGAAATCGAACGAAACAAGGTGCTTGGATGAAGATTCTCACAACACCAGCAATAAGATAACCACCCTCTGCTTCAAATCCCCCATGGACGCCAAGCGACCAATTTATGCAACCTGGCGTTCAGTGCAAAATACGAACGAAATCCCCATGTCTTTTAAGTTAATAATTTTCCAAGGAGGAGGCCGGATGTATTTCCCAGGGGGAGCGTTTTTCGATGCTCTTAAGACCTCTACCATGATCCTGAACTTTCTCGAAGGGAGGGGGCATAGAATGAGTCCTCGGTAACACTTCACACACTTCAGGCATGTTCATACATATGTAGATGAGTCTTCCGGTCTGGGGGGCTGTTTCCCCAGACGAGCCTCGTCGAGATGGCTGGGTTGCATCAGATAGCAAGGAATTAGGAACTCAAGTCAAGGGTTCAGCCAATCACCGGACTTTGATGATAAATGCACCAAGGGCCATAAATAGTCATGAGTTGACTGGGAAGAGCAGCCTCTTCTGGGTCTACAGGATTTTATGTTACTATTACTGTATTTTTCAGAGTATAAGATGCACTTTTTCCATCCCCCCAAAAGTGGGTGGAAATCTCTGTGGGTCTTACACAGCAAATGTTGCCGCAGCCACACCCACCTGCCACCCCACACCCTTTGACCTCCGCTTCCCAGCAATTTTTCTCCTTGCGGCAAACAGCCTGTTTCGGCTTCAACACAGCCTGATTAGCACAAGCAGCGGATTGTCCTCCCGACGATCAGCTGTTTTAGGCTGCAGGGATCGCCATCACCTATTGCTGCCTCTGGACACCGCATTTTTGGCCTCCGCATCCCATTTTGGGCCTTCATGCACCCCATTTTTGGACTCCGCATCCCATGTATGGTCTCTGCATACCCCCTCTGCATCCCATTTTTGGCCTCTGTGTGCCCCATTTTCCGCCCGTTCTGATCTGCCCCGCCCGGAATGGGCCAAAAATGGAGCACGGAGGCCAAAAACAGGATGTGGGGTCTGAAAATGGGTGCGTGGAGGCGGCAATAGGAGATGGCTGTCCCTACAGCCTGAATCAGCTGATTGTCGGGAGGCCCATCCAACCGACAATCAGCTGTTTGTGCTCATCAGGCTGCGCTGAAGCTGAAACAGGCTGTTTGTTGTTTTCCCGGTTTCCTCTCCAAAAGTTAGGTGCGTCTTATATTTCAGAGTGTCTTATCCTCTGAAAAATACGGTAAACGGAAATACTGAAAATATTTAAAAACTGCCACGTTTAAAGATGAATTTAAAGTGGTCAGTTTCAGCTTTGGGGAACCTGCCTTCCCAACTGGGCCTGGTTTTGTTTTGGATCCATGAAAGTTTCTTCTTCAGTAAAATTACAGGTAGTCCTTGACTTACGACAGGAACGTGGACATCTTAGTCTCCTTTTAATTGTCATCTTTTTGAGCAGACTTCCCTGGTCTGCCCTCCCCCAGATGTTTGGGGCTGGCAGTTCAAGGCCAAGCACATCAGGAAGGAAAGTATCTTGTTAGGAAAAGCTATTCCAGAGGCTTTGGTTTTGTTTTTCCTATATAATGTAATATAAAAACTATAATATAAAAGCAATTTATATTGTTTTATTGTTCCCTAGTATGATAGGATTGCTTATTAGTAACCTATAACGATCACTTAGTGTTGTATCTTAGAATTCTTGAATGTATTTTATTTTTTTCTTTATGTACACTGCGAGCTTATGCACCAAATTCCTTGTGTGTCCGATCAGACTTGGCCAATAAAGAATTCTCTTCTCTTCTCTTCTCTTCTCTTCTCTTCTCTTCTCTTCTCTTCTCCTCTCCTCTCCTCTCCTCTCCTCATTCTCATTCTCATTCTCATTCTCATTCTAGTTTTATTCTCATTCTAGTTTTATTCCTATTCGTATTTTATTCTATTCTATCCTATCCTCATTCTGTTCTATTCTAGTTTTATTTCTATACTTATTCTATTTTATTCTCATTCTATCCCTATTATCTATTTTTTTCTATTCTTATTCTCATTCTATTCTAGTTTCATTTCTATTCTTATTCTTGTTCATGTCCTTGTTCTTCTTGCTCTTCTTGTTCTTCTTGTTCTTATTCTTATTCTATTCTTATTCTGTTCCGTTCCGTTCCATTCTCATTCTCATTCTCATTCTGTTCTATTCTAGTTTCATTTCTATTCCTGTTCTATTCCTGTTCTATTCTATTCTATTCTATTCTATTCTATTCTATTCTATTCTATTCTATTCTATTCCATTCCATTCCATTCCATTCCATTCTGTTGTTATGCTAATTCTTGCAATTAAATAGTATCGACTCCAGGTGGTCCTCGACTTACAACAGTTCATTTAGTGACCATTCGAAGTTACACGGCTCTGAAAACAGTGACCTCTGCCCGTTTGTCACACTCACGACCATTACGGCGTTCCCATGATCAAAATTCAGATGCTTGGCAACTGACTCATACTTATGACAGTTGCAGCATCCCGAGGTCACGCGATCCCCTTTTGCGACCTTCTGACACGCCAAGTCAATGGGGAAAGCCGGATTCACTGAACAACCTTGTGGCTAGCTTCAGTTAACAGCAATTCACTTTACAACAGAGTCAAGAAAGGTCGTAAACTCAGGCAAAACCCCACTTAACAAATGTCTCACTTAGCGACAGAAATCTTGGGCTCAATTGTGGTCGTACCTTGAGGACTACCTGTATATTGGCCACAAAAAGCCACAAATAAGAAGGGCACAGCTAAGGAGTAGATTGCAATGTAAAGATCACTTCCCAGTTTTTAGTTAAAGAAAATAAACAGCTCTCTGTGAGCCATTGAGACTTGATGGATGGAGAGCTTCAAACCATAAGGCATCATGAAGTATATTTCTCATTATTAAATGAAATATTGTTTAATTTGCTGCGAACTCTTGAGGCTGTCTGTTTACCTCCTCGTTCCTTAAGGTAGCCACGCTGGATTCCTGCAAAATGAGATTTACTGGCTTATTTAAATAATACGCAAAAATGCGACACTCTCCTTTTTGTGGCCAGTCTCCCCCCTCTTTTCGATTTATTTAGGCCGCTACCCAGGCATGGCGAACTGACACAATTAAACAGAATTGCTGAAATATTTATCATGATCTCAATTTTATTTAAGACCCCTGGAAGGTCACCTTTAAACACCGGGTGAGCTTCAAATTGGAAATATTGCAGTAGCCACCAGTTGGTGCCAGATCTTTTAAATGCACCGGAGTTGGACATGACTCAGTGGCAGCCAAATAATTAAAATATTTAGCAATCCCAGGGATACAGCTGGCAAGGAAATCCCTGTTGAGTTTTGGGGCCTTCGGTTGGTAGTTCAATTACCCTCTGGCCAGAGCAGTAACGTTCCTAAGGACTGCTAAAATTGAATCGACTGCGATTGCAGAAATATTTAGAATAATACCAAAGGGGTATTCTTCGAAATCAGTTTCTTCTTGTGAAGGCTTTGGCTGAATCCCTTAGCCTCGACTTCGTTTTGCTGAATGCAGAATCTTTCTTCACCCCATCCTTTCCTCATTTCTGTGGTCACCCCTTTCATCTTCCTGCTTTTCTAAGACAAAGAAAGGAGGATTGTCTTCTTTTATTAGAAAGAAATATGTCAGGCCGTTTGGTGAGGTTGTCATTTGAATTTGATCTAGGTAAATCTTATATGAAGTCCCCGACTTATAACGGATCGTTTAGTTACCGTTGAAATTTACAACGGCACTGAAAAAAGTGATTGATGACACTTGTCACACTTTTCCCCGTGGTCATGTAATCCAAATCCAAACTCTTGGCAAACTGACTCATATTTATGACGGTTGCAATTGGATCCAATTTTAGAATAGAATGACCAGTCCTAGAAGGGATCTTGGAGGTATTCTAGTCCAGTGGTCGCCAACCAGTGGGCCGTGAGAAAATTTTGGTGGGCCGCAGAGAAATGTCACCCCCAAAGCAATTAATCCAGGTTGCACAGAAACACAAGGCTGCGCATCCCACATGGCCCACGGGAACCTTCCCCACCCACTCACTCCTTACCTGCCTGCTATTTTTCCTTTTTTTTTTTCTTCCGACCATCAGCTGTTTTGCTGTGCCGGGAGATTTAGATTAGGTAGGAAGCAGGAAATGGTTGGATTTCTTGCTTTCTAGCTAGTCTTTAGATCTTCAGCTCTGCTTTTAAGCACAGCCGAACCTCCCTTAGGACTGAAGGTTCTATTATTCAGTGCAGACTCAAGGCAAGCAAATTTTAGGTGACAGACTGAGCGAGCCGATGGCAGATAGATAGATCTCTGAATGATTCTGTGAGCAACTCAATCTGCCTGCCTGCTTTGCCTGATTTTGGGTAACAGTTACTGTTTTTTGATAAAAAAAATTCAATATTTACATACATGGTGTGTTGTGAGTTAATTTTGTGAGTTTGCTTGCTAGCAAATTTTATGAGCTTGCTTGCAAGCAAATTTTATGTGACAGACTGAGCTAGCCAATGGCAGATAGATAGATCTCTGAATGAATCTGTGATTCTGTGAGCAACTCAATCTGCCTGCCTGCCTGCTTTGCCTGATTTTGGATAAAAGTTGCTCTTTTTTAATAAAAAATTCAATATTTATATAAATATTTATAATATTTACAAACAAGCCATGCCCAGCCAGTCACATGACCACCAAGCAATACCCACAAATTAGGCCACGCCCACAGAACCAGTTGGTGGCCCCTGGGATCTAAAATGATGAGTTTGGTGGTCCCTGAGGTCCAAAAGGTTGGCGACCCCTGTATCTAGTCCAACCCCCTGCTTAGGCAGGCGACCCTACACCACTTCGGACAAATGGTTATCCAATCTCTTCTTAAAAACTTCCAGTGTTGGAGCGTTTACAACTTCAATTTTGTGATTTTCTGACAAGCCAAGTCATGGGGGAAGCCAGATCCACTAAACGACTATCTTACTAACTTAAACAACCGCTGTGATTCGCTCAGTAACCGTGGCAAGAAAGGTCGTGAAATGAGGTAGACCTCACTTAACCAACATCTGACTTAGCAACAGAAATCTCGGGGCTCAGCTGTGGTCGTAACTTGAGGGCTACCTGCATTTTACCTGTAATGACTTTGGCAAATAGCTAAATCAACTTTTATCTTTTGTTCAAAGGTGTCGGCCGTAGAATCCCTGGAAGGACCCCTCCTTCAGGTAGAAGGATTAAGTGACCTGAGGCTGGAACTTCACAGTAAGAAGATGAACATGCATTTAGTTCTCATAGATGAACTCCACCGTCACCTTTACATCAAGTCTACCAGTAAGATTGGACAGCGGAACAAAGAAAAGGGGAGGATAAGGTCGGTCTCATTTATTTATTCATTCATTTAGCCACTCATCTTGTAATTGTGACTCTATTAATGCAGGAAAACGGGGTGCTCGTATCTAGCAAATGCGTCCAGTGGCAGACAAAAAAGCCAGTACAATCCTTAGCTGCATTAACAGAGGGATACATTGAAGATCAAGGGAGACACTAATACCACTCTATAAAGCCTTAGTAAGGCCACACCTAGAGTACTGCATCCAGTTTTGGTCACCACACTATAAAAAAGAGGTTGAGACTCTAGAAAGAGTGCAGAGAAGAGCAACCAGGAGGATTAGGGGACTGGAGGCTCAAACATACAATGAACGGTTGCAGGAACTGGGCCTGGCTAGTCTAGTGAAGAAAAGGACCAGGGGAGACAGGATAGAGGTCTTCCAATATTTGAGGGGCTGCCACAGAGAGGAGGAAGGGGACAAGCTATTTTTTAAAGCACCTGTGGGCCAGACAAAGAATAATGAATGGAAACTGATCAAGGGAAGATTCAACCTGGAAAAAAGGAGAAATTTTCTGTTAGTGAGGACAATCAACCAATGGAACAGAAGTTCTCTTTGGAAGTTGTGGGAGCTTCATCCCTGGAAGCTTTCAAGAAGAGGCTGGACTTCCATCTTTCAGAAATGGTGTAGGGTCTCCTGCTTGGGCGGAGGGTTGGGCTAGATGACCTACAGGGTGCCTTCCAACTCTGTTAATCTGACTTTAATCTGACTTTAATGAACAAAAGAACCAGGGGAGACATAATAGCAGTCTTCCAATATTTGAGGGGCTGCCACAGAGAGGAAGGGGTCAAGCAAAATGGTGTAGGGTCTCCTGCTTGGGCAAGGGGTTGGACTAGATGACCTACAAGATCCCTTCCAACTCTGTTAATCTGGGAAAAAAACGGAAATTTGGACAGAGTTGTATAAATAGCAATAGCACTTAGACTTATATACCGCTTTATAGTGCTTTACAGCCCTTTCTAAGCGGTTTACAGAGTCAGTCTCTTGCCCTCAACAATCTGGATCCTCATTTTACCCATCTTGAAAGGATGGAAGGCTGAGTCAACCTTGAGCCTGGTCGGATTCAATCTGGCAAATAAACCAACTGTATAAATGGGACATACCATTTTTCACTCTTATGGCAGCCCGGCACGCGGTGTGGGGAGGGATATTTTTGTGCGAGGGGCAGCTGCATGCACAGTTTTATTTGTGTGAGTGGCGTGTGCGTGTGCTCACATGGCCCGGTTGCGAATAAGCCACAGCCCACAGTTTGGGGACACCTTGTATAAACCAATTCAACCTTGAAAAAAGCATTCATCATTCTAGGGGACAAATAAACCATCATTATTTTCCCTTTCCCTTTCAAGTGCCCATGTAGGATGGCATTTTGCGTTGTTTTGATGATGATCGTTTGATGGCTGGCCATGTTCTGTTTGCAGTTTTTGGATACAAAAGCCTTCCAGATTTTCATTTTTTGAGACCGTTTCAAGGTTATCAAACCGTACAGTCACAATGTTGTGGTATCGTGAGCTGCAAATATTCAATTCTTCAGGAAAGTTGGAAGGGACGGGTATCTTCCCAAACCAAAGTTAAAACAGTGTATAAAATCATATTAAAGCTACAAAGCTAAACAGTTTAAAATGTTAAAAATAAAATCGAAGCTTTGCCGGTACTTCGTCCTCACATAATTCCCTCAGGGATGTCGAGATCTGTTATAGAAACTTCAATCTTCTCATTTACATTTCTGCCATTTATGAATGCCTGCCGGAGTTCTCTCCTAGCTCGCAGCGGTTAAGTTTAATTTCTTTTCATTGCAGTTCTCATGTGAAGGATGCCTCTGCTTTGCCTCACCTCGACGTTACTAACTTATCCACTCCTCGCAAGTTTGACTCCTCTCAATTTAGCACTACAGGAAATTCCAGCGGTGAGTGATGAAATTATATATATTTCCATGTGCATGTGGGTGCCTTTCAAATCTATTTTTTAAAGTGCCTGTAGGGTCAGACAAGGAATAATGGCTAGAAACTGAACAAGGAGAAATTTAACCTGGAAATAAGGAGAAATTTCTTTACAGTGAGAACAATCGACCCATGGAACAGAAGTTGCCCTCGGAAGTTGTGGGAGCGCCATCACTTGAGACTTTCAAGAAGAGACTGGACTGCTATTTGTCAGAAATGGTGTAGGATCTCCTGCTTGGGTGGGTGGGGGTTAGACTAGATGACCTACAAGATCCCTTCCAACTCTGATTATCTGTTTGATCTGTCTGCTTGACCTATTTGGAGATTACTTCTGCAAGAGAAAGCTTTGAATTCAGATAGGACTTCAGCTGAAATAAATGTGAGGAAAACTGTGTGTGTTTATGTGTGAGAAGGAAAGAGACGGTGTGCAGACACACACGGATTAGTTTTGCATGGCTAATCATTCTTACAGGGTTCTCTTTAGTCCGGATTTGCAACAAGAACCAATGTCGTGTCTATCAGAATTTCAGCCCATTATTGATCACAGATTTGTTTGTTTCTTAATGGAGTTTGGATCTGTAAGCCATCAAATCTTAACAAGACTTAAAAAGAATGCAAATACACAACAAAAATTTAAAAACCACAGTGAGAACCACAAGACGCATCACCCTCCTTTTCAAAGAATAATCCAATATAAAGAATAAAACTAAATAATACACATAATTCCATGTGATACACAGAAAGGACTGAAATGAGCAGAAATCTAGTTTTCCTGACGTGTTCATCTTCCTCATTAGGCTGAACAGCTTCTGAGTAGAATGCGGCCTTTTGTAGATATGTACAGTTGAAATTGTACGTAGAATTAATTGTACATTTGGAAATCTGTCGATTGCAGAGCTACTTTGTAACACAGCTAGACATTTATTCGAATAACTCTTATTTTATTATTTTATTCAATACTCAATTTTAATGCTATAAACTTTCACATGAAATTAGAATTTATATTGAAATATTAACCATTAAAATTTAATATTATTACCTTATAAAACCTAAATGTTAAATTTTGTTCAGGTTTATCTTAAGTTTATTTTAAAACCCAAGGCAGCAAACATATCTAATATTCCTTCCTCCTCCTATTTCCCCCCCCCCACAACAACAACAACCCTGTGAGGTGGGATGGGCCAGGGACGGGCTGCTATCGGAGTCTCGGAGAGGGCGAAAAACAGGCCTCTCGGAGGCTCCGGAAGGCCAGAAATGGGCCTGTTTCTGGCCTCCAGAGCCTGGGGAAGCCATTTTCTCCCTCCTGAAGGCTCAAGGAAAGCCTCCGGAGCCAGGGGAGGGTGAAAACTGCCCCCCTCCCGCCATGGTGCAGGAGGCCGATTAGGCCACGCCCACCCAGCAACCGGGCAGAGAACCACTTGCTAAAATTTTGAAGCTCACCCCTGGGTTGGGCTGAGAGAAAGTAACTAGCCCGAAGTCATCCAGCTAGTTTTCTTGCCTAAGGTGGGACTAGAACTCCCCATCTCCCGGTGATCGGTTCAGAGTTACCCAGCCGGCTTTGTCGCCTAAGGCAGAAACTAGAACTCACGGTCCTCTCTGTCATTATCCCAAAGACACCCAACCAGCTTTCAAGCCTAAGGCAGGACTAACACTCACCATTTCCCGGTTTCTAGCCTGGTGCCTTCCCCCACTAGACATGGGTTTATCAGAACGGAATTTGTCACGTCTTGAATCAGAAAGGTTCTGGTTTAATCTGTAGGATTCGTCTGGGTTCTTCGGCGCCCTTGTTTCTCCAAGGTTTTTAATGGGTGGGGGGGTGAAGCATTTGGCAGGGGAATTTGAGACGAGCCGGAACAAAACAGACAGATGAGGTGACAGCGTTCGGATTATAAGGGCTGTCGCAATGATGATTTCCCATCTGGTAGTAGCTTTCCCACTTCCTCTGTCCTGGCTTTGACAGGCACCATTATTGAACAGGTGAGGCTTTTGATGCAACCCTAAGTGGAAAATAGCCGAGGTTTGCAACTTTTGACTGGCAGGTGTGCTGTTAAGAGGTAGCACATCGACTCCCCGTTGATGAAAACGTTCCTGCAAATATCCTCCCCTCAAGAACTGTGGCCGCCACTGACCCTTCCACAAGATTTACTTCATTCCAATTATTTTTATCGCTCTGAGTGGCTTATAAGAAACAGTTTTTGGACAAGTTCTTGACGTTTGCTCCGGCATTCACTTAATCTGGAAGGGACCAAACCTGGATGTGTTTTCCTCAGAATTGGCTTGAGTTACAAACTGAAATGATCCTCCCCAAAGCCTCCCCCCGCTTTTAAAAAAAAATCACAGTGATTAAAAAAAATTAGCAAAATGAGAATATTGGAAATTACTGAGGGTTACTTTGTTACCACTCTCTGTTTCTTGTTATGGGCCATATATCATCTGACATGGCTTCATCACTGAGGGAAGATACGCTAGAAATTGCAACCTCTGTGGAATACATAGAAGAAGAACAGGCTCCAACAACCAGTACAACCTACTGTGTTTCCCCCAAAATATGACTGAGTCTTATATCGGTGTTTGCTCCAAAAGATGCATTAGGGCTTATCTTCCAGTTAGGTCTTATTTTTAGGAAAATACGGTACTAAACGTGTCTGTCTGGCTGATGATCTTAACTGAGGCTTAGTGTTGTGGTTCGCCGGCAGCCTGTGCAGACGGCAGCGGAATCGGACAGTGGAGGAAGAACGGGGACCAGTTCAGGAGTCTGGAGAGGACTCGGATGAGAGTCCTGCGTTCGATGCGGAGATGGGGCCAGGACCATCTGGGAGTGGGGTGCTGACTCAGGAGCCTGGCAGCAGTGAGGCAGAGGAACAAAGGGAGCCTGTTCCCAGTGCGTGTATGCACAGAGCTGCCAGAAGGCAAGACCAGCTGAGACGAAAGGGGTGACTCGGGAGTAAGGCTTGGAGGTGGTTGCTCCTCCCATAAGATATAAAGGACAGGCAAAAGTGAAGAAAACTTTGGAAGAAGCGATTTTATTCGCTCTGTTCAGATTAAACCTTGAAGCTCTGTGTGGACTTTGTACTTCTTTTTACAGTTCATTTGGCACTTCAGTTGTTGGCAGCCATTCAAAGGAGATGAAAGATATGCACCTTATCTCGAGAGACTGTTTGGGACTCATTACGGGCTAGGAACGAACATAATTCCCAGCGTTGAAATAAAATGAGAGTTGCTTTAACTAAGCATGTGCTTAATTACATTCTCGGAAGCCTTGGTCAGAACACTTAATTTTGAGGGTAGGGCTTATATTATGAGCATCTTGAAAAATCATCACGAGGGCTTATTTCCCGCTTGGGTCTTATTTTCGGGGTAACGTGGTAATCATCTGCCATGCTATTGTAAGAAGAAGAAATAGGAAGAATAGGAAGAACAGCATCTGAGCCTGCAGCACAAAAATACATTCCAGGTAGTCCTCAATTTACGACCACAATTGAGCCCCGAAATGGTTATAAGTCATTTTTGTAAGTCGGAATGGTCACTAAACGAACTGTTGTAAGTTGTAAGATGGAGAGAAAAAGAGAAAGAAAGAGAAAGAGGAAGGGGCTGACTATTCCAGATTGGATTCTACTCGGGGTCTCAGTTCTTGAAGCCCAGATAGAACATAGAACAATAGTCCTGGAAGGGGCCTTGGAGGTCTTCTAGTCCAACCCCTTGGCTCAAGCAGGAGATCTTATCCCACTCCAGGGAAATGGCTGTCCAGTCTCTTCTTGGAAACCTCCAGTGTTGGAGCACCCACTACTTCTGGTAGCAAGCTGTTCCACTGATTAATTGTTCTCACTGTTAGGAAGTTTCTCCTAGTTCTGGGTCGCTTCTCTCCTGGATTAGTTTCTATCCGTTTCTTCTCGCCCTGCATTCAAGGGTCCCGGAGAATAGGTTGACCCCCTTCTTCTCTGTGGAAGCCCCTCAAATATTGGAAGACTGCTGTCCGATTAACAGAGTTAGAAGGGGACCTTAGAGGTTAGTGAATGATTTGGGTTTGTGCCTCTCCGTATCTCCTGGGTGTCAGGAATGAAAGCGAATACGGGTGTGCCAGATAACGTTGCAGGATCCAATCTGAGTCTGTCCCCGGAACCAGAGGTTTACTCTTTGAAGCTTTTGGGGGTCATGTTGGGGGCTCATCCTCAAGGAACTTCTCCCTCTCCACAACTTCTGGGCGTGCCTCGAGAAACTCTTTCACGATTTGGGTCGGTCTTTTTTTTATATATAGATATATATATATATATATATATTTTTTTCCAGGAAGGGAAGTCAGCTTGATAGAAATCAAGGAAGATTTAGACCTGGATCCCGAGGAGAACAGCTCGGTCTTTATGGGCATCCTCATCAAAGGACTCGCCAAACTGAGAAAAATTCCAGAGACCATCAAGGCCATCCAGGATCGTTTAGAGCAAGAACTGAAGCAAATTGTCAAGAGGTCGACCACCCAGGTGGCAGATAGTGGCTACCAGAGAGGGGAGAACGTAGTCCAGGAAAATCAACCCAGGTAAGACCCACCCTTTCCTTTTCCTTTTCACTTCCCTTTTCCCTTCCCTTCCCTTCCCCTCCCTGTCCTGTCCTGTCCTGTCCTGTCCTGTCCTCTTCTCTTCCCATCCCTTTTCCTTTCCTCCCTTCCTTTCCTTTCCTTTCCTTCCTTCCTTCCTTTCCTCCTCTTTCTTTTCATTTCCCTTTCCTTCCTTTTCCTTTTTCCTTTTTCCTTTTCCTTTCCCCTTTCCTTTCCTTTCCTTTCCTTTCCTTTCCCTTTCCTTTTTTTCCTTTCCTTTTCCTTTCCTTTCCTTTCCTTTCTTCCTTTCCTTTCCTTTCCTTTCCTCCTTCCCTTCCTTCCCTCCCCTCCTCCTTTCCCTTTCCTTTCCTTTCCCTTCCTCCCTTCCTTTCCCCTTTTCCTTTTCCTTTTCTCTTTCCTTTTCTTCCTTCCTTCCCTCTTCCCTTTCCCTTTCCTTTTCCTCCCTCTTAGCAATAGCGCTTAGACCTATATACTGCTTCCCAGTGCTTTCCAGCCTTTTCTAAGCAGTTTACAGAGCCAGCCTCTGGCGCTGTTGCATTTTACCAACCTCGGAAGGATGGAAGGTTGGGTCAACCTTGAGCTGGTCAGGAACGAACTCCTGGCAGTGAACAGAGTCAGCCTGCAATACTGCAGACTCGCCACTGCCCCACCACAACTCTCCACTGCGCCACACGGGAATAGGGACAAAGAAGACTCAAATGTGGCTTTCTTTTTATTCTTTTGTCTCTTCATTGTCCTCAAACAGCCCAGATTAAAGGGGCCAAACCCAATAAATATCTTGCTTGGCAACGGAAATTTGGGGGTCAATTGTGGTCATAAGTTAAGGACCACTTGCACCATCATCATCATCATCATCACCTTCATTTAATGTCCGCATAATCCCCTGTGGGGTGGAATCTGGCCACTGAACGGAGCTCAGAGTTTATTGGCCAGATGCCCTTCCTGTCACCAATGTGGAGTCATATTCAACAGATACATCATGTCCAGAGAGAGAAATATCTGCCTCCACCTAGAACTGTGATGGCGAACCTATGATACGCGTGCCGGAAGTGGCACGGAGAGCCATCTCTGGCGGCACACAAGCCGTCGCCTCAGCTCCGTTCCACTATGCATGCGCCTCCCGCCAGCTAACTGATTTTCGGGCATCTGCTGCGCATGCGCCTGGGGTGGGGCTCCTGTGGGAGATGCGTGTGCATGTGCGGAGGGAGCGGGGTTGGGTCCCCCACGCATGCCTTGAATTCTGGGTGCAGGCACGCATGCTCACGCACGCGTGCCCTTACGGCACGCGACGACGAAAAGGTTAGCCATCACTCACCTAGAATCCAACTCCCTGTCAGGACTTCCACAAATCCCCCTCATTCAAAAGTCTCAAGCCGCATCTCAGAAAAAGTAAATTGTTTTATTAAAAATGCCCATGTTGGCGCATGGCTGGGTGCAGCCGGTACTAAATCCCATCATACATTTCCCCCTTGACCCTGGTCTTTACCCCAACCCCTGGAAGTGACTTCTCCAATAGGACACATCCATTTCCAAGGGTCGTCCATCCTGCTCCACAATACCCTCCTTGTGCTCCGACAACTTTGGGCTGCTGAGTTGATATCTAGGCCTTTCAAGAATGCGTTCTTTTCTGGTGGCTAAAAAGACCAAAGGAGTATCTTTTTAGTTGACACTCACAGCTTCCGGATAGTCAGGCGAGAGCCCCGCCTCTAGGCCACCGCATCACTCCGAGGAGCACCTGCATAGCCCATTTAAAAAGTTAACTCCTGGGCAGAGCCTCACTCCTATTAAATGGTCGGGCCGTAAAGGAGAAAGAGGAGGGGAAGAAGAGGAGAGAAGGAAACAACACACCAACCCAGGAGTAAAGAGTGAGGATTTAATAGACGAGTAAGAGCCCAGCGTAGCTTGTCTCTCCGAAGAGCTGATGGGACATCAGTTTTCCCTGATCCTTTCGTGGCATCTTGGGGGGGAAAGAGAGTTGGCTTGATGACGGTTATGGGATGTTTCCAGCCAGGCTGACCTTTCGTCATCCAGCGCTTGACAGGCTCATGTCCACCCCAGGGTCTTCTAACAGTTTAAATAATAAGGAAGAAAATAATGCTCGGCATAATTTGGGCCGATGGCGTGTTCGGATTCAGCCATGCGTGATTCATTAAGCCGTAGACCCTTCTCCCTAGCTGGGGTCTGATCTGCTGAGCACTTGATGATCTCTTCTCTGCATCGTGCTAATGAAAGCAAAACGGGATGAGTTGAAAGTAAAAGACAAACTGCCAAAGCCTAGTTTGGTTTATGGTTAAGATGCTGACCTAAAACCAGGAGAAAGTGAGTTCTAGTCCCGCCTTAGCCATGAAGGCTGACTGGGTGACTTTGGGCCAATCACTAGGAGACAGTGAGTTCTAGTCCCGCCTTAGGCATGAAAGCTGACTGGGCAGCTTTGGGCCTATCACTAGGAGACAATGAGTTCTAGTCCCACCTTAGGCATGAAAGCTGACTGGGTGACTTTGGGCCAATCACTAGGAGACAGTGAGTTCTAGTCCCGCCTTAGGCATGAAAGCTGACTGGGTGACTTTGGGCCAATCAGCAGGAGAAGATGACTTCTAGTCCTGCCTTAGGCATGAAAGCTGACTGGCTGGCTTTGGGCCAATCACTAGGAGACAGTGAGTTCTAGTCCTGCCTTAGGCATGAAAGCTGATTGGGTGGCTTTGGGCCAATCACCAGGAGATGGTGAGTTCTAGTCCTGCCTTAGCCATCAAAGGTGACTGGGTGGCTTTGGACCAATCACTAGGAAACGGTGAGTTCTAGTCCTGCCTTAGGCATGAAGGCCAACTGGGTAACTTTGGGCCAATCACCAGGAGACTGTGAATCCTAGTTCTGCCTTAGGCATGATGGACTAGGATGGAGAAGGCCCTTTCAGGGTAGCTAGTCCTCAACTTAACGACAGTTCGTTTAGTGACCGTTCAAAATTACAAGATCACTGAAAAAAAGCGACTAGGACCGGTTTTCCACACTTAACATGACCGTTGCAGCCTCCCTGTGGTCACATGAATTCAGTCGCTGGGCAACCTTTACGACGGCTGCAGCATCCGAGGGTTATGTGAGCCCCTTTTGCGACCTGCAAAGTCAGTGGGGAAGACAGATTCACTTAACAACCATGCTGTTAACTGAACAACAGCGGTGATTTGTTTAACAACTGAGGCAAGGCAGGTCGTAAACTGAAGGTAAAATGGAGCTAAATTCACTGAACGAATGTCTCACTTTGCAACAGAAATCTGGGGCTGAACTCAAGGGTGAAAAATGGTCAGAAGTGACTTTTTTCAGTGCCTCCGTAACTTTGAACCGCCACTAAACGAACGATTATAAGTTGAGGACTCCCTTGCTTGGTTGTTCAGCGGTTCTTGGATCTCTTTCGGTCACTTGCCGTATATCCTTCAAACCAAAGTAAACAGCAAGAGGTTTTCAAATGGTTCTCTCCTCTGAGTAATTTCTTTTGACAAGTTACCGCCAGAGCATAAAATATTTATAGGTTTTGCTATGGTACATTAATTACAATAATTGGGTTTTAAAAAGGCATAGGGAGAGGTAATTGAGGAAGAGGCTTTGATAAGGATATGGAAGTAAGTATCTCATAATGAAAACATGATAATTGGTCAGCTCATGTACCTTGAGACTTCAAGGTTTGCTTTTATGCATATAGCCAAGGCGGACTCAAGCCTTCCCTCCTTCCGAGGTGGGTAAAATGAGGACCCCGATTATTGGGGGCAGGAGACTGACTCTGTATAAACTGCTTACAGAGGGTTGGAAAGCACTGTGAAGCGGTATATAAGTCTAAGAGCTATTTCTATTGCTATCTTATGTATTGTTTATCTGCGGTGGCACAGTGGTGCGACTGCGCTATTGCAGAGCTAGCTCTGCCGACTGCCTGCAGTTCGATCCTGACCGACTCAAGGTTTTACTCGGCCTTCCAAGGTTGGTAAAATTAGGATTCCGATTCTTGGGGGCAAGAGGCTGACTCTAAACCGCTTAAAGAGGACTGGAAAGCACTGTGAAACGGTGTATAAGTTTAAGGGCTATTGCTAAGTGGGAAGGGAGGGAGGAAGGAAGGAAGGAAGGAAGGAAGGAAGGAAGGAAGGAAGGACGGACCAAGGTAGCACAGTGGTTAGAATGCAGTATTGCAGGCAAACTGCCCACTGCCAGCAATTTGATCCTGGTTGGCTCCAGGTTGACTCAGCCTTTCATCCTTCCAAGGTCAGTAAAATGAGGACCTAGATTGTTGGGATCGAGAGGCTGACTCTGTAAACCGCTTAGAGAGGGCTGTAAAGCACTGTGAAGTAGTGTATAAGTCTAAGGGCTATTGCTAAGTGTGAGGAAGGAAGTTTCTCCTTATTTCCAGGTTAAATCTCTCCTTGTTCAGTTTCCATCCCTTGTTCCTTGTCTGGCCTTCAGGTTCTTTGGAAAATCTGCACCTCTGTAACTGTCTGGCTTGGTTCTGCAACCCAATAAGGCAGACACAGACTTCAGAGAATAATTAGGACTGCAGAAAAAACAATCACTATCAGCCTGCCTCCCATTGAGGGCCTGTATACTGCACAGTCAGAAAGAGGGCTGTGAAAATATTTACAGACCCCTCACATCCCAGACATAAACGGTTTCAACTCCTTCCTTCAAAACAACACTATAGGGCACTGCACACCAGAACAATTAGACACAAGGACAATTCTCCCCGAATGCTGGTAAACTCTGCTAAACAACTAATTCCCTCAACACTGTATAACTATTTACAAAGTCTGCACTACTATTACTATTAATCTTCTCATCACTCCTTATCACCCATCCCCTCCCACTTGTGACTGTATGACTGTAACCTTGTTGCTTGTATCCTTACGATTTATATGGACTGTTTCCTAGTATGATTAGATTGCTTATTATATACCCTACGACTATCATTAAGTGTTGTACCGATGATTCTTGACTAATGTCTCTTTTCTTTTATGTACACTGAGAGCATTTGCACCAAGACAAATTCCTTGTGTGTCCAATCACACTTGGCCAATAAAAGATTTCTATTCTATTCTATTCTATTCTATTCTATTCTATTCTATTCTATTCTATTCTATTCTATTCTTATTGTACGCTATGACTATTATTAAGTGTTGCACCTGATGATTCTTGACTCTTGACGAATGTCTCTTTTCTTTTATGTCCACTGAGAGCATTCGCACCAAGACAAATTCCTTGTGTGTCCAATCACACTTGGCCAATAAATAATTCTATTCTATTCTATAAAAATCAGGTTGGCCATGTGACGGCCCCATTTGCGACTGTTATGACTCACAAACGCAGTGGTTGTAACTTGAAGACTACATCTATATTACAGCGATAACTTGAGGACTACCTAATCTAATAAAACATGTCCCAATTGTATAACTAAAACATGCACGCTAAAAGGAAATTCCTCATCTCTCCTAAGTCTCTAAGAAATGCCTTATTTTATTTATTTAGAAGAAGGAGTAAAACGCTTCTGAAAAGGCAGATTGCGAGACAGTGGGAACCTGCCCTTTTTACATCCTGCAAGACATTTGTAATTATTATGTGTAACAATGCATAATAATCCACTGTAACATTATATTATGTATAATTTAACCTATTGTGTATGGAAGACATGATGGATGTTAGAAACTAATATGTGGCTGCAAACGAATGAATCTTAATGCCAGCAACGAAGTCCTTTGGTTCTCTAAAATCTATAAGGATAAAAAGAAATGAATAGAGTTTTCAGAAGCCGTGGCCGAAAAAAGGAGCTTGAGTTAGTAAGGTTTTCAGAGGTATGTAATTTATTACATATTTGGCATAATGTGGTATTTATAGGTCTGACTTTGTTCACTGATACTGTACTTGTTTCAGTGATAAATACTGATACATGCAACATTAATTAATTTACTGGTTGCTTTTAACACTGAGTTAGATTTATGGCTCTCGAAATGCAGGGCATTGCAGAATACATATTATTAACTGCCCAGAGTTGTTGGGAGTTGGGCAGCATACAGATTTAGTATGGCTAAATATCATGCTACTCTGCTTTTTATCTCGAGGGAAAGAGGTACAGGAGAAAAATGTCATACGGTTCACAAAAGTTAATCTCTCGGGGAAAAGATTAATCTCTCTCAGAGAGCCAGTTTGGTCTAGTGTTAAGGCACCAGGCTAGAAGCCAGGAGATGATGAGTTCTAGTCCTGCCTTAGGTATGAAAGCCGACTGGCTGAATTGGGACCAATCGCCAGGAGATAGTGAGTTCTAGGCCTGTCTTAGGCATGAAAGCCAGGGCCGATTGCCAGGAGATTATGAGTTCTAGTATTGCCTTAGGCATGAAAGCCAACTGGGTGAATTGGGACCAATCGCCAGGAGATAGTGAGTTCTAGGCCTGTCTTAGGCATGAAAGCCATGGCCGATTGCCAGGAGATTATGAGTTCTAGTACTGCCTTAGGCATGAAAGCCAACTGGGTGACTTGGGGCCAATCGCCAGGAGATAGTGAGTTCTAGGCCTGTCCTAGGCATGAAAGCCATGGCCGATTGCCAGGAGATTATGAGTTCTAGTACTGCCTTAGGCATGAAAGCCAACTGGGTGACTTGGGGCCAATCGCCAGGAGATAGTGAGTTCTAGGCCTGTCTTAGGCATGAAAGCCGACTGGGTGAATGGGGACCAATCGCCAGGAGATAGTGAGTTCTAGGCCTGTCCTAGGCATGAAAGCCATGGCCGATTGCCAGGAGATTATGAGTTCTAGTACTGCCTTAGGCATGAAAGCCAACTGGGTGACTTGGGGCCAATCGCCAGGAGATGGTGAGTTCTAGTCCTGCCTTAGGCATGAAAGCCGACTGGGTGAATGGGGACCAATTGCCAGGCGATAGTGAGTTCTAGGCCTGTCCTAGGCATGAAAGCCATGGCCGATTGCCAGGAGATTATGAGTTCTAGTACTGCCTTAGGCATGAAAGCCAACTGGGTGACTTGGGACCAATCGCCAGGAGATAGTGAGTTCTAGGCCTGTCTTAGGCATGAAAGCCATGGCCGATTGCCAGGAGATTATGAGTTCTAGTCCTGCCTTAGGCATGAAAGTCAACTGGGTGACTTGGGACCAATCGCCAGGAGATAGTGAGTTCTAGGCCTGTCTTAGGCATGAAAGCCAGGGCCGATTGCCAGGAGATTATGAGTTCTAGTACTGCCTTAGGCATGAAAGCCAACTGGGTGACTTGGGACCAATCGCCAGGAGATAGTGAGTTCTAGGCCTGTCTTAGGCATGAAAGCCAGGGCCGATTGCCAGGAGATTATGAGTTCTAGTATTGCCTTAGGCATGAAAGCCGACTGGGTGACTTGGGGCCAGGAGATAGTGAGTTCTAGGCCTGTTTTAGGCATGAAAGCCAGGGCCGATTGCCAGGAGATTATGAGTTCTAGTACTGCCTTAGGCATGAAAGCCAACTGGGTGACTTGGGACCAATCGCCAGGAGATAGTGAGTTGTAGTCCTGCCTTAAGCATGAGAGACAGCTGGATGCCAGGACTTATGAGACCAGTCATTTTACGGGCTTCTTGGTTATGGGTACATTCACCAATTCCACCAACTTCTGACTTGGAACTGGGATTGTATGAAGGATCCTAACAAGTTTATCTTACCCCTCCAATTTATAACAGCCCCCCACTTTGCTGCAAAAAGAAATTAAAACTGTTCTATTCCAACATGCTTTCAATCACAGGTGTCTTACAATGGGTCCCTATCTTGGTTTTGCTTTTACGAGGATTGTTTCGGTTTTGATATGGATTTAGTTCTTCATTACTGTGGTTTTTGGTGCTCTTTCAAGAGGCAAGTGGCCTTTCTTGGTTTTTTATTTTCCTTGAAGACCTTTCGCTTCTCATCCAAGAAGCTCGTTCAGTTCTCGACTGAATGGTGGAGGATGCAAGGATTTATATTCCTTTCAGACAAAGCTGGTCATTTGCATCCTATCAGAGGGCCGTTGAGGCCACCTGGAGGTTTACCTGAGTCCTCAGGGTCTCCTGAGTGGCGCAAATGGGTGTGGAACGAAACGCCTCTGTTGTGGGCTGTCTAGACTTCTCTGGGATCAGAAGAGACAGACAGACAGATAGATAGAAAACAGATATATAAATAGGAGCAAGATAGAAACACGATGGATGGATGGATGGATAGATGGATGGACTGATAGATGGATAAATTAGATGGACAAAGAGGTGAGACGTAGAAAGATAGATTTGAAAAACCTGCAGTTAAGTCATCCAAAGCTGCTCCCATTTCAACATTATTTCTAGGTTGCTCCTGGAGCTTCTGGAAGTCCTCTTTGACAAATTCAACGCCGTGGCCACAGCTCACGCCATCGTGCTGGGTCATCTCCAGCAGACCGTGTCTCCTCCTTCCAGCCAGTACGAGGGCGAAATCAAGCTGTACGACATGGCAGATGTGTGGGTGAAGATTCAAGACGTCTTGCAGGTAAGGAATCCCCACCAATATATACCCTTCATTAGAATGCTGGCTTTTGAGGGGCGCGGGTGGCCTTAGAGGTGGAGCTCTCCTCTTACGATCCGGAGGCTGTGGGTTCGATCCTAAGGCAGGGGCTGATACTTCTTTCTCCGAAAAAAAGACCCGCTGAATATAAGTCCGTACTGGTGACAGGAAGGGCATCTGGCCAGGAAACACTTAGCTGCGTTCAGTAGACCAGACTCCACTCTGCAAGGGATTATGGGGTCATTGAAAGGTGGGCATAATGATTAGGGGCCCATTTTTCCCAAGCAAGGTTTGAAAGATGGCGCCACCACCTGGTTTCCCTCTCTGTCATTACAAGTCAAAATCAAATGAATGCAATCATTCAATCATTCTCTCAAACCTCTCCCCTCCCTACTCTCTCTTCCCTCTCTTTAAAAGACCTCTCCCTCCGGATTTCCCCTCTCTTTCTCCTTCTCTTCCCTCTCCCTGGATTCTCTCTTGAAGGTGGTGATAATGATTAGGTCTCCATCTTTTTTTTCAAGCTCTCTCTTCTCTCTCCCTCTCTCTCTCTTTCTCTCTCTTTCTCCTCTCTCTCTCTCTCCCTCTCTCCTCCCTCCCTTTCTCCTCTCTTTCTCTCTCTCCCCTCTCTCTCTCTTTCCCTCTCTCTCCTCTCTCTCCCTCCTCCCTCTCCCTCTTTCCCTCCTCCTCTCTCTTTCCCTTCTCTTTCTCTCTTCTCCCCTCTCTCTCTCTTTCCCTCTCTCTCTCTCTCTCTCTCTCTCTCTCTCTTTCCCTCTCCTCTCTCTCTCTTTCTCTTCTCCCTCCCTCTCTCTCTCTCCTCCCTCCCTCTCTCTTTCCCTCTCTTTCTTTCCTCTCCTCCCTCCCTCTCTCTCTTTCTTTCCTCTCTCTTTCTCCCTCTCTCTCTCTTTCTTCCCTCTCTCTTTGTCTCTTCTCCCTCTCTCTCTCTCTCTCTCTCTCTCTCTCTCTGTAAGTTGTTAGCAAAGGCACCAGTTTGAGCAAGAGGCTTTGATTAAATTTTCGAAGAGGTACCTGTACGCCACGGAGGCACTACGAGAAACAGCGCCTGGGAGAAAATCCCAGGGAGATTTTTCCCTTCTCTCTACATGCTGGGAAAACATTGCAATTACATTGTGAACGTTTCCGCCCTCGCTTTATAGCGTTGTCATCTTCTGGGTGAGGAGAACAGGGCTTAAAACGCAGGTCCTGGTAAGATGGGTTTTGGGTGCATTACCGTTGAGATTTTAGAGGAAGCCCTAACGGAAGGAAGTCTTGATGCTCTAGTATAAAATGGACCAGATATTCAGTTAATGGAAGAGGATAGCTGGCATAGTAAAACAAGACCATCGTCCTTCATTGTACCACTCCATCCTTACATTATTGTATTATATCCCAAGAAGAGCACGTTGGAAGAAAATATCCTTCTGGGTTCAGTTCCAAGTGGGGAAAAAGACACTGGAAACGTGGAAGCCGCTTGGAAAGACGGTTTATTGATGAACAGGATGGGTTCCTGGGCAGATAAGGAAAGTGATGCTGAGAGACCCCGGGTTTTATACCCTCTCTGGGCTTTGAACTTCCTGGGTCACAGGAAGAGTATCCTGATTGGTCGCTGTCAGAGGTCACAGCTAGCTTTGTAGGTTGTCTGTGCGCTAAGTTTGGTTGAAACTCGGTGGGCGGTGCAATGAAGAGCAATTCGATGGCTTTGCCTGAAAGAGGTAGGTCTTTGTTATGTAGCCCAGGCCTTAATGGCCCATTAACAAAGGGGTAGGTGGGTGAGTTTCTGCCTCTCTGAGTTTCTACTTCTCTTTTAGGGAGAACATTCTGCTTTTTTAGTATATCCTAAAAATATTTCATTTTTCAAGGAGAGCGGTGGGTTTCAACTTCCAACAAGCACATGTAACATCTTGGCTCCGTGAAATGCGTTGGATGCCAGTTTGCTGCCGTGTCCAATTCAAGGTGTTGGTTGTGACCGCTAAAACTCTTACGTGGCACGGGGCCAGGCGACCCATGGACTCGTTTTTGTCCCATCACCTCAGCCAGACGGATTTTAAGTAGTTTTAACAGCATTAATCCTCCTTGCCTCCTTGCAAAATAAATACATTTTGATCTGTTGCTTTTACTATTTTAACATTTGTTTGTATGCCACCCCAGGTCCCTCTCTTGAGGGAGATGGGCAGTTCAAAAATGTGAGGAACGCATGCAAGAAAGGTGCCGGCTGCGATTGTTACCGAGCTCCTCATTTCTCCATTTTCAGTGTCAAGTCAGCGTTGTTTATGCCTTTAGTCTGACACATTTTCCATAGAGGTTGTTAGATGCATCCCGAATGTTTTGATCCAGCCGGAGTGTCGATACAGTATTTCAGATAAAAATGGGATTGCGGAATTAAAAGCAGAACAAGATTTGTCCCAAACAATTGTCCCAAGCTTGGGACAATTTTTTTGCGTAGCACAACGGGGAGCAATGTGACAAGCATTCCATGCAAATCAGTTAGAAATATTTGCTTCTCAGTGCGGGGGGATTATAGGTGAGATTCAAATCTGAAGCAAAAAAAAAAAACACAATACAATAAAATAAACCCTGGGAGGGATTTTGTCCTGGATTCGTTGCAATTTAAATTTTATTTTGGGAGGGAGAAGAGAGAGAAGTTCTCCCCCCACCAAAAAAATATGCAAATGCTAACGAGCCAGCAGTGAAAATGAAGTAATATTCAATGCTGAAGCTTTGGTTTCAGTCCGAGATGTGGTTTGAGGCGTGCAGAAAATCAATTCTTAATAAGATAACGGATTGATAATTGCTTAATTAGATAGCCCAATTCACATGGGAATGTTGAGAAATAAGAATTCTCTTACCTTCACCTAAAATCCATGATTAAATGCATAAGATGCAGCTGCTCTCCGGGTGCGCAGAGGGATCCTGGCTGGCCCTTTCTAAAGTTCGTGCTCTGAAACATGAAGGCTTTTGCTCACGAATAGAGGCAAATCATCCGTGTCCCAGGAGGAAAACGTTACAGGATCCAATCTGGGTCGGTCACCGGGATCAGAGTTTTTGTCTTATGCGCTTTCACACTCTCTTCTAGAAAGAGTGCAGAGAAGAGCAACTGAAGGGATTAGGGGACTGGAGGCTAAAAGAGGCGAAGAAAAGTTGCAGGAACTGGGCCTGGCTAGTTTGATGAAAAGAAGGACCAGGGGAGACACGATAGTAGCCTTCCAATATCTCAGGGGCTGAGAGGAGTCAAGCTATTCTCCAAAGCACCCGAGGGCAGGACGAGAAACGATGGATGGAAACTAATCCAGGAGAGAAGCAACCTAGAACTCAGGATAAATTTCCTGACAGTGAGAAGAATTAACCAGTGGAACAACTTGCCTCCAGAAGTTGTGGACGCTCCAACACTGGAAGGTTTTAAGAACAGATTGGACAACCTTTTGTCTGAAATGATATAGGCTTTCCCACCTGAGCAGGGGGTTGGACTAGAAGACCTCCAAGATCCCTTCCAATTCTATTCTATTCTATTCTATTCTATTCTATTCTATTCTATTCTATTCTATTGTTGAGCTATAAGCCATAATCATCACAATTTTGCCAAATCACGGCTTGAACTATCTTGCTTTGCATGTAATGAGTCTGTCTCATATATTAGGTTCACCTTTTAAGTTGCATTCCTGAAATAAATGAACTTTTGCACGATATTCTAATTTTTCGAGTTTCATCTGTATGTGGTGCCTGGTTGCATGTGGCTTTTTATTTGTTGATTGGGGTGTTGATGGCCAGCTATTAAGTCGTTGGCTGTTGTTTCTTTGTGCTGCCAAGTCTTTGGCTCCTAAATACCTGATAAGCTGAGGTTAAATCACTCCTGTTGACTGACAAGGGGCTTGTTTCCCAGCCTTCAATAATTTGCTTGGGTATTTTTGTGCCTGCTCAGCCAACAATCTTAGTCGCTGCAAAATTGAATGTATGTCCTTCTTCATTGCTCTGTGAGGTTATCAATGAGTTCGGGTCTCTTCATCTGACCACTTGGTTGTGTTCTTGCAATCTGGTTTACTACCAGCTTAATCAGGCTTCCTTCCTTCCTTCCTTCCTTCCTTCCTTCCTTCCTTCCTTCCTTCCTTCTTTCCCTCCGTCCTTCCCTCTTTCTTTTTTCTTTCTTCCTTTCTTTTTTCTTCCTTCCTTCCCTCCCTCTCTCCCTCCTCCCCTTTTCTTTCTTTTTTCCTCTCTTTCTCCTTCCTTCCTTCCTCCCTCTTTCTTTTTTCTTTCTCTCTCTTCTCTTTCTCCTTCCTTCCTTCCTTCCTTCCTTCCTTCCTTCCTTCCTTCCTTCCTTCCTTCCCTCCATCCATCCTTCCCTCCCTCTTTCTTTTTTCATTCTGTCTTTCTCCTTCCTTCCTCCCGTCCTCCTCTTTCCTCTTCCTTCCTTCTTCCTTCCTTCCTTCCTTCCTTCCTTCCTTCCTTCCTTCCTTCCTTCCTTCCTTCCTCCTCCCCTTTTCTTTTTTTCCCTCTCTTTCTCCTTCCTTCCTCCCTCCCTCCCTTTTTCTTTTTTTTTTCTCTCTTTCCTTTCTCTCTCTTTCCCTTTCTCTTTTCCTTCCTTCCTTCCTTCCTTCCTTCCTTCCTTCCTTCCTTCCGCATATGTCCCAATTGGAACAGAAGTGCAATATGGATAATTGGCAGGTTGGACACTAAGTGGTATGTGGAGATATTGAGGAAAGAAACTGAGTGGGTTTAGCCTTAAGAAAAGACACTTGAGAGAGGATATAGGAGCACGCTGTAACTCCCTCTAAAGGTACCCTATAATTGTAAGCTGTTCCCTTTTGTTCGAGAAAAGAAGACGCACAACAATGGAGGTCCATTATAGGAAGGGAAATCAGGCTTCGGGGGTTTAATAGTCCTCCTGGTTTGATGATTCTGTGTTATATGCTATTAAAGATAAGATTGCCCGCTGCATTTTGTTTCAAGCTGAAAGCAAGCAAACATCTATTTGCAGGGAAGCAGAAAAAAAAAACATTCCACAGTAAGTTAAATAAAAGAGCTCTCTTTTGTACAAACATTGTCCTTCCTGGCATGCGGAGCAAGACACGGGACTGGGAGCTGACGATGATTGATTGACACAATTTGACAGAAGTTTGAATTTGGAGGCGGTGTAGACCTTCATGGATCACGGAGCCTGCTTTTCACAACTACGGGGAGGAAGGCCCTCTAGGAAATTCTAGTAATTTGTAGGGATTGTTATAATCCTCCCCCTATACTCAGGGAAGAAGATCACAATGGAGAAAGCCGATCTGAACCATGGAGCAGTGTAGAAGATGACTCGGTTTGTGAACCGCAAATTTAATAAATTAAGGCTTTCTGTTTGGAAGGGGACTTGACAGTAATTCATTTCTTGCTTGCTCAAAGTTAGGATACGCGGCGAAGAAAACGTCTGAACTTTTTGCCATCCTTTGCTCCGATAACCCTGAGGGAAAATCGGCTTATTTTAATTGGGAAGGACATCATAAACGTATTGTTGAGCCCACTAAATTCTCCCTTTGAACCCGCATCCCCGGTTCTAATAACAATATCAAGATTGGAGATGAAAACTCTGCAACTGTCGACGCGTCCTGATACTTTTCGGCTTCCAAACGAATAACCTGAAGACTTTTGAAAGAGCGTACCAGAAAAACACAGTTCTGACAGGTGGGGTTGGCTCAGTGTGTGTCTGAATCTTTTCCAAACATTGACGCGTTGCTTCGGTTGTGAGCAGATGGGACTTGTGGGCAGAAAACGGGTGAAGCAGCAACTGTCAAGATTAGTGTAATCACGCCTACGTGGTGTGTGCTTTACCTCACAGACACGTTCTTCAGCTCGAGGTTCGTATGTTGCAAAAGAAAAAGCTCCTATCCTGTTAACCCTGCTTATTTTTGTTAAGCGTTTATTTGATTTTTTTTTTTAAAAAAAGATGGGTATCACAATATCTTTAAAAGATACTAAACGATGAGAGTTCTTCTTAAGAAAGTAGCTGGTGCGAGAAAAAAAGGAGAGAGGAGAAAACTGAACTGTGGACGGTCAGACTTCATAGTTTTCTTCGAGTCCCCCTTCTTTTTTTAAAAAAAAAAACAACTTTGAGTTTTTTATGTGCACAATTATATTTACCCCCTTCTAGTTTGAACAGAAAGTTGATGGGAGAGTTATGGTTATTAGAGCTAAATTCAGCTGCTATCAAAGCTCTCGTCTTCGCCTCTCAAATTTCAGGGTCAAACCTGGTCCACTGTGAAGCAGAGGGCTTCAAGATTGAAGATGACCAGCCTCCAAAAAGCAAGGAAGATACTTTGGGATTCTTTCAAGCAGATTTCTTTATGGTTTCTCACCTAAAAACAGAATCGTGCCAAACTAAAGCATGCTAACACCACCGTAAAGCGTATAGTATGGGAACTATTGAGGAAGAACCGTCTTCGCCCTCTTTCTCACACACAAACTATTAACCTCTGGAATGCAGCCCCTGCTGGGAATCCAAGCTGGAAGGAAGGAAAGGAAGGAAGGAAGGAAAGAAAGGAAGGAAGGAGGGAAGAAAGGAAAGAAGGAAGGAAAGAGAAAGAAATGAGAGAAAAAAGAGAGAGGGAAGAGAAAAAGAGGAAGGGGAAGGAAGGGAGGGAGGAAGGAGAAAGATGAGGAAGGAAGAAGGAAAAAAAGGGAAGGAAGGAAGAAATGAGAAAGAAAAGAGGGAGGGAAGAGAAAAAGAAAGGCGAAGGGAGAAAGGAGAAAGAGATGAGGAAGGAAGGAAGGAAAAAGAAAGGGAAGGAAGGAGAAAGAAATGAGAAAAAAGGGAGGAAGGAGAAAAAGGGTGGCAAAGGGTGGAAAATATCAAGCTGTGCAGAAATGGATAAACTAACTAGTACTAAATAATAAAGAACTATTGGAGTACTATATGGATTGGAACTGTTGGTATGAGTGGATAGACCGAAGATAGACCATATAATAATAATAATAATAATAATAATAATAATAATAATAATAATAATAATAATAAGTAAATGAGGAGTGGCAATAGTAGTAATTAGATATTCGCACTAAAGATTAATCGCAAATCTGCCACAAAATGATGAGATAAATAAGAAACCACAAACTGCTGATGATGTAATCATTTTTAATCGTTTAACCTTTTTTCTTTGTTGTTTTTCTTTCCTTTCGCAATCTGTATGTTGTTCGTATATTTTAACTGTCAAATTTAATAAAGTTTATTTTAAAAAAAGAAAGGGAAGGAAAGAAGAAATGAGAAAGAAAAGAGGGAGGGAAGAGAAAAAGAGGCGAAGAAAGGAAGGGAGGAAGGAGAAAGTGATGAGGAAGGAAGGAGGAAAAAGGGAAGGAAGGAAGGAAGAAAGGAGAAAGAAAGAAATGAGGAAAAAGGGAGGAAGGAGCAAAAGGGAGGCAAAGGAAGAAACGAAGGGAGGAAGGAGAAAGATGATGAAGGAAGGAGGAAGGGAGGGAGGAAAAAGAAAGGGAAGGAAGGAAGGAGAAAGAAATGAGAAAAAAGGGAGGAAGGAGAAAAAGAGAGGCAAAGGAAGAAACGAAGGGAGGAAGGAGAAAGAGATGAGGAAGGAAGGGAGGAAAAAGAAAGGGAAGGAAGGGAGGGAGGGAGGAAGAAGGAAGGAAGGAGAAAAAGGGAGGCAAAGGAAGAAACGAAGGGAGGAAGGAGAAAGAGAAGGAAGGAAGGAGAAAGAAATGAGAGAAAAAAGGAGGGAGGGAGGAGAAAAAGATGAGGGGGAAAGGAGGGAAAGAGGGGGCAGTCTTACCTCTGCAAGATGAGGGAGCCACCACGGAGAAGGCCCTGCTTTCTTCTTTATCCCACCCGACTGACTTCCTTAAGAGAGGGGACCTCTAAAATCCTCCGCCTCCCAGCCCTGGTGGGTCAGGTCGATATAACTGGGGGGGAAAAAAAAACCTCTTTTTCCAACAACCTGGTGCCAAACCATGTAAGGCTTCAAAGGTGACAACCGGCACCTTGCCTTGGACCCGGAAGCAAACCAGCAGCCAGTGCAGTTCCCTCAATTTGCGCAACACTTGTGCAAATCTGGGCTCGCACAGAAACCACATGAGCCACACTGCACGTTGAACCGGCTGAAGCTTCCGGATCCATTTCAAGAGCAACCTAGAACACACGTAGGGAAGATGGCGAGCGCTGCGCACAGCGTGCATTAGGATAGAAACCCCTATTTTTGAGAGGCATGGCTACGTTCCTTCCGCGAAGGCCGATAAGTGCCGGAATAGTGCTAATTCTTATACAGAACAGCGTGAAGAGGATGTCATTCATATATATATATGGATATATATATATATATATGTGGATCAAAAAATACTAGGAAGTGACTCATGCCGTGCTCTTTCTTCGGTTCACGGAAATCTGCGGCGTGAGAATTTTCTTTGAAAACGAAGCAATCATCTCTTTTTTTTTTTTCCCCCTTTTTGGCTTCGAATCTGCCACATTGCTGCCCTTGAAAAAGGCTGGATGCTTGAGCGCTCATAAACATAGTTCTCCCATTTAATTGAGAAGGATTGCTAGCTGGTCGTGATTGACAGGTCTTGTGGCTGGAGAAAGCAGCTGAAGGCAAACTCGGAGTAAAAGGAGAATCAAATAATATTCCGGAGGCTCCTGGGCTCTTTAATTGGAGGGTTTTGTTTTTCCCTTCAAATTTAGCCCTTGTATGTTTGATTATTTCCCCCTCCTCCCATTTCTCTCTTTCCTCTCTGCTACTACTTCAACAAGCTAACATTGGGGAACTTAATAACTTTTCATTAGATCAGGTCACTTGAAGCCGTAACTTGCAGAAAAGTTACAATGGGACAGGTTAGAGAATGACTTTTAACAGCGTAATAACTTTCCTGCCTCTAATGAGTGCCGGCCCCCTTAAAAGTAAGATTTTTAAAATTCTCATTCCAACTCTACATCCTGAAGTAATTTCATTAATTCTGGGAAATGCAGAATAATTCTTAATTTCGCTCATAGGTATTCCCAAGCTATTTATATAGAGAAGTGTCTTTGGCTGTACGTGGCATTCCTTGAATGAATATGCCACATTCATAATCCCATTTGTGTCCAAAAGGTGCTTTTTTTTCAGGAGGCAATTGGACTTTCTTGGTTTTTTTTTTTTCTGTTGAAGAGGTTTCGCTTCTCGTCCAAGAAGCTTCTTCAGCTCTGACTGAATGGTGGGGAATGGAAGGATTGATATTCCTTGCAGACAGCTGGTCATTTGCATCCTTTTTAGAGGGACGTTGAGGCCATCTGGAGGTTTACCTGTGTCCTCAGGGTCACACCTGAGTGGTGCAAATGGGTGTGGAACCTTCTGACTGGATGGTGGGGAATGGAAGGATTTATACTCCTTGCAGACAGCTGGTCATTTGCATTCTTTTAGAGGCTCATTGAGGCCACCTGGAGGTTTACCTGTGTCCTCAGGGTCACCTGAGTGGTGCAAAAGTGTGTGGAACCTTCTGACTGGATGGTGGGGAATGGAAGGATTGATATTCCTTGCAGACAGTTGGTCATTTGCATCCTTTTAGAGAGTTGTTGAGGCCACTTGGAGGTTTAGAAGAACCTCAATGACCCACTAAAAGGATGCAAATGACCAGCTTTGTCTGCAAGGAATATCAATCCTTCCGTTCCCCCCCATCCAGTCAGAGCTGAAGAAACTTCTTGGGGGAGAAGCGAAACCTCTTCAAAAATTTTTTTTAGCAAAGGAAGACGCTCGATGTTGATATAACCTGGAATTAAGGAGAAACATCTTAACAGTGAGGACAATTAACCAGTGGAACAGCTTGGAAGCAGAAGCAATGCTCCATTACTGGAGGTTTTTAAGAAGACACAGGACAAGCATTTGCCTGGAACGGTTAAAGGTTTCCTGCTTGAGCGGGGGGGTTGGACTAGAAGACCTCCAAGGTCCCTTCCAACCTCTGTTATTCTGCTAATAATAAGTCAGCTCTCGTAGATGCTTGAGTCGGTCCCCTTGCCCGCTGCAGAAGTGGAATTGGATGACCCAAGAGTTGCAGGGATTGGGTAAGTCTAGTTCAATGAAAAGAAGGACTAGGGGTGACATGTTAGCGGTGCTCCAGTACTTGAGGGGCTGCCCCAGAGAAGAGAAAGTCAAGCTATTCTCCAAAGCCCCTGAAGGCAGGACAAGAAGAAAGAACCATCAAGGAGAGAAGCAACCGTTGAGAAATTCCGACAGGGAGAAAATAATCAGGAGAACACTGCAGAAGTTGTGCGCCCCCTGGGGTTAGAAGAGACTGACAGCCATTGTCTGAACGGTAAGTGCGTGGGCAGAAGGCTGACAGAAGACCCTGAGGTCCCTTCCAACTCTTCCCCCCTCCTTCTCTCTCCTTCCCTCCCCTCTCTCCCCCCTCCTTCTGGAGGTTTTAAGAAGAGATTTGTCTAAAATGGTATAGGGCCGTGATGGCACACAGAGCCATTTGTGCCGGCATGCGAGCTGCAGGCAAACTTACCTCACTGCTCATGTGTGCGCCTCACAGCTGATTTTGGGCCAGTTTGAGGCCTTTTTCGGCCTCCCAAAGGCTTGAGGAAGTCTTCTGCAGGCTTCTACAAGCTTTGCAGGCCGAAAACTAGGCCTGTTTCGTCACTTCCGGTATTTTCAGAAAATCGGGAAGTGACGAAACGGGGGCTAGATTTTGGCCTGCAAAGCTTGTAGAAGCCCGCAGAAGCCTTCCTCAAGCCTTTGGGAGGCCGGAAAAAGGCCTCAAACTGGCCCAAAATCAGCTGTGAGGCGCAGCGCAGGTAAGTGGGCAGCGGGGGTGGGTCGGGGGAATTGCGCACACACGTATAGGGAACGTGGGGAGGCGTGCGTTGCGTTCTGGCACGCGAGAACGAGCGTGCAAGGGCACACAATTTTGGGCACAGGAGCCCCCAAAAAGGTTAGCCACCACTGGTATAGGATCTCCTGCTTGAGCAAGGGGGTTGGACTAGAAGACCTCCGAGGCCCCTTCCAACTCTTGTTATTGTTTATTCCGTTAAGAGAAATTGAGGACGAAAGAAATCCATATGAGAAAACAAAAGCTTTCCTGCACATTAGGAGCGCCATATGAATGATTGATAAGAATAGCCACCCCCTGGTTCCTTCCCATTTGGGGAAAATAAAAAAAAGGAGCAATGTTAGATACCAAATGATTAACTTTTTGTGGTCCATTGGTAGAATCTCTCATCAGGAAGGCGTCAGAAATACCATCCACACCTTGAATGCAGAAGTCACATTAATTTTAAGCTCCATTAGCGATGCAACAGGGAAAAGAAAAATGTTCATCAAATGGGAAAAGGACTAAATTAGTAAAGGATTTCTTTTTCTTTTTTTTTTTTTTAATTTCAAGGTTCAGAAGAATAGTACAAATAATGGAGTTTGTCCTTTTTTTTTTTTTTTTTTTGTTTTGTGCGGTGAGGGAAAAGAAAAAGAAAGGAAAAAAAAAAAATCCACTATGGAAACTTGTTCATTTTGTCCTTGTAAATTGAAGCTCATTTATATTATTGTCATGCCTGCAATTCTCATCTGAAATCACAACCGAAGAAACATGTAGCGAGAAGTATTTATTTTTTTGTCCTCTCCCTGAAAAATTTACACTGTCGAAAGAAACAGGCAGGCAAGCTGGGCTTTTCAAAGCCGTCGTGTGATGTGTGTGTGTGTGTGTGTGTGTGTGTTTGACTCAGCCAGTGTTACCCGTGAATGCGGTCCTACTGGCTTGCTTAATAAACCTGGATTCATTCTGTAGTGTTGTGCGTTGTGATTGTCAGGTGACCAAGTGGAAGAGAACAAGTCATTGGTCGGGTAATGAGACAAAGCATTTTAATAGGTGTAGCCCAGGGTTGACATGAGAGGTCCTTGGCCCTTCTCTGGACTTGCTTGTTTTCTTGCAGACGTTTCGTGACCTATCTAGGTAACAGCATCAGTGCATTGATTACCTAGTTGGGTCATGAAACACCTGCAAGAAAACAAGCAAGCTCACATAACACTAAGGATCCATAGTCCATTTCCTCCTCCTCCTCCTCCTCCTCCTCCTCCTCCTCCTCCTCCTCCTCCTCCTCCTCCTCCTCCTCCTCCTCCTCCCTCCCCCTCCTTTCTCTGCAAACCCCACTCCCTTCTAGCACTGGTGACATTACGTAGTTGGGCCCTGAAACGTCTGCACGACCCCACAGACCCCATTTTTACTGATTGGCTTGACTTGTCCGTCTTACGTCGGGTTCTTGAGTTGTGCGGTTAACGTGTAGGCTTTGGCGTTCATCCCAGATTTTGACCTTGTGGAATCTTGAGATTTGTGAAGTGGAAAAGGCAAAGAATAATACAAGTAGTCCTTGACTTAACATTTGTTTAGTGACCCTTTGAAGTGACAACGGCCCTGAAAAAAAGTGACCTGGGACTGTTTTTTTCACACAATGGTTGCAGCTTCTTTGCGGTCACATGATCCAAATCTGGACGCTTGGCAACTGGTTCATATTTATGACGGTTGCGGTGTCCCAGGGCCATGGGATTCCCCCTTCTGACAAGTCAGTGGAGGAGCCAGACTCACTTAACGGCCATGTTACTAACTGAACAACTGCGGTGATGCGCTTAACAAATGTGGCAAGAAAGTGATAAAACGGGGCAATGCTCACTTAACAGCTGTCTTGCTTAGCAACAGAAATTTGAGGGGCTCAATTGTGGTCGTACGCCGAGGACTACTGGCTGAAAATAATTGCAAACAATTACTAGAACCTACCACCGTTTTTCCCTGAAAGTAAGACCCTGTCTTATATTTTTTTGCCACCAAAAAAGGCACCAAGTCTTATTTTCGGGGGAAGTCCTCCACTGACTAACCTCACTTGTGCATGTCGCCTCCGTCCTCCTTTTCGCTGTCCGAGGCCTTCAGGAACTTCTTCTGTGGCTGGCAAGGCTTTCCTGAAAGCCTCTGCAGCCTTCAGGATCGATCCAGAGCTTTGTTCTCAGCTCCAGAGGCCTTCGGGAAAGCCTTGCCGGCTGCAGAAGAAATGGGCCGGCAAGGCAGGTGTCGGAGTGTGCGAGGCCTGGCTACACCTGTCCAAAGGTAAGTAGTAGGGCAGCTCCACCTCACCCTCCTTCCCCACCCTAGCTTAATATTTACCTGTCCGCTCTGGAGTGGGCAGGATTTTAATTAGGGCTTATTTTGGGGGATGGGGCTTCTATTGGGTGCATTTGCAAAAATCAAGCTAGGACTTAACGTTCAGGGTAGGTCGTATTTTCAGGAAAACAGGCTATTTTCTGTTTCTTTAATCTCCTTCCTGACTTACCTGAAACCGCTTCAATCCATATCGTGCTCTGTGCAGGCTATTAGGCAAGGCAGGAAGGGATTATTTGGACCGTAAAGTCCTTCATCAGAAGGGTCTGGGCTGGCTCAGGCTTCATCTATTGGAGATTATATTAAGAAGCGATGAGCCTTTCCCTCCCGGTTTCTCAGAAATGGATCCAGATGGTTTACTGACCATTTCCACATCTGGGCGGATGGCCAGGTGAGTGCGATGGCCGTTAAATTCTGGCCACGTGAGCAACCTAAGCAATTCTCTCTCTGACACACGCACCCCACCACTTCCCCAATAAAAGAAATTTTTTTTTTGGCCTTTTTTCCTACATTCCTCTGGGCCATTTTTCTCAATTGTGGCCATTCTATCTTGGCCTTGCTCGTAATCCAGGTGGCTGATGGTCTCCCACCCACCGAGTTTAAAATTAACCTCTGCGAACTTGCATATCATTTCCTCCAAGAGTGGATTTCATCCTTGAGGTTATGCTTGGCTTCTCTTTATGACCATTGATGCTGAGGAGGGAGGAAAGAGCAGGGATGTTGAATATTTCAAGGTGTTCAATTTAAGCCACCTGGCCTAAAAAGCTGTGATAGATATTTTTCTGCAGATATTTTTCTGCTTCTGCGAGAACCCAGTTAGGATGATATGGACCGCTATCCCAAAGGTGCGTTTTCAAAAGGCACGTGGAAAAAGCCTTTTTTTTTCTTGAAGATTTTTCCCTCCAAGAAGCTCCTTGGATGAGAAGCGAAACCTCTTCAAGGAAAAGCACCTCTGGGTGCCTGTGAATCTCCATAGAATAAGAATAATACTTTATTGTCATTGTATATGTGTGTGTGTGTGTGTGTGTGTGTAGCTGTTAGATTGGTCTGTTCATCTTCTAGGTCTCCATTATGTCTCGGTGTGTTTTTGTGGATCAAGCCGGTGATTTTGCTTTTGTGGAAGCCGTTAGCTGTCAGTACTTTAGTCAGGGTGCATAGTTCAGTCTTTATGTGCGTCTTGTCTGCCAGGCGTCTGGTTCTGGCAATTAGTGTTTTCGCCACGGAGTTTATCTGTGCTGGGTGGTGGTGGGATTGGGCGTTGAGGTACCACTAGCCAGGCAAACACCTGGGCACAAACAGATCCCCCATGATACCTCCAGCTCAAACACACCCCAACCAGGCACCCAGATATAAACCTAGCTTCCTAACAAATGATAGCCGTCCATTTACTTGGAGCCAAGCTGCACTAAAAGCCTCCAATACAGGAACACAGTGTTGCCAGCCAATCAAGACACAAAAAAAGCCACAAAACAGACAGAAGATATTAGAAACACCAATCAAGCAGAACACAGCAAACTCCAAGACCAATAAACACAGACCAAGACTGCCAACCAATCAGGTTGAAGAAAAAACCATTCTGGCACAGCAGTAGACTAGCCCCAAATTTAAAACTGAAACAACTGTAAAAGTCTGACTCACAGACGAACACAATACAGAAGCCTGATGATGGCAGATGAGATTCTGCCGAAACGTTGCCTAGATACTGCCAATCTTACGCGGAGAAAACCCAAATAACCAAAGATCCACATACAAATACCCGATGAGAACCTCAGAAATATATATATATATATATATATATATATATATATATATATATATATATATATATACACACATACACACACACACACACACACACACACACATATATACATACACAACATACACACACACACACACAACAAAATTCACATAACACCCAGAAACCAAACCCAGCACACGCACCCACATGACAATCCCCAAACACATCCCCACCCACCAAAATTCCCTAAAAACACACAAGCATCCACACAGCAGACCCAAGTAATACTGTCCAACAGCTCGCTGAAGGTGGTCCTTTAGTTCATTGTTAAGTTGCAATTATAGCTTTGGGATAAAAACTGCTCAGAAAATGTGTGGTCCGAGTTTTAATTGTTCTGTATCTTCTGCCAGAAGGCAACAGTTGCACAAAGATTGTGAGCAGGATGGGCAGAGTCTTTGAGAATGTTGTGCAACTTCCTCAAACAGCGAGATGCAAAGATGTCGTCCAGGGCTGGTAGCTGGAGCCCAGTGAAATTCTGGGCAGTTTTAATGATTCTCTGCAGAGCCTTATTTTGTCCGCTAAAGAGCTGCTCCCATCCCATGCAAGAATGCCGTAGGTCAGCGCACTCTCAATGGTGCTGCGGTCGTAAGACAGAAGTAGGTGCTGAGATAGATTTATATCTTACTGAGCATTCTCAGGCAGGACAGCCTCTTCTGTGCCTTCTTCACAAGCAGGTTAGCATTTATAGTCCATGAGAGGTCCTCCCAGATAGAAGTGCCCAGAAATTTAAAACTACCAACCCTCGTGTTAGGGATACACCCTAGCAGAATCTGCACGGCAGTCAGGCAGGCAGGCAAAATATGTGAGATAAACGTTTTTGTAGCTTACACTCGGTAAAACAGATAACACCGTGCTAGTTAAATAGTTTATTCCAGTAAGAGTTATAGCATAGTCAAACAGTCCATATATCATTCACTAATTCAGTCTGTCCGGGGATTATTCAGTTGCAAAGTCCAGTGTCGAAAAAGAGCTCAGTAAACTTACAAATATCAGTCCAGTAATATATCTCCTCGCAGTAGAGATATGAAGAAGTTAAACCTCCTTTCTTCCTTCAGCAGCAGCAACTCAGCAGTAGGGAAACACGCAGTTAACAAACCATCAATCCTTCAAACCAGCAATCGTCAGCAATCCAGCAGGTTCTCTTGCTCCCTCTTATGGCGGTTCAACACCGCACCCAAAATTACATGCTTTGCAGTTTAAAGTGACACACACTTAAACTTACTATCATAGTTTATATATATTATTTTACCCAAACTATGTTAGGTAACCTTGTTATTCCTAACACCTCTCCACCTCCTCGCCATTTATGTATAATGGTAAATGTACACATCTCTTTAGTTTTTTGGGGTGTTAAGTGTAAAATTATTTTCTTTACACCACAGTGTCAGCCCTTGTACTTCCTTTCTATAAGCAGACTCATTGTTCTTATTAATGAGCCCCACCACGGTCGTGTCATCCGCAAATTTGATAACTGCACTGGTGTTACACAATGGGGTGCCGTCTTGTGTGTACAAAGAATAAGGGAAGACATATTGACAGCTCTATGTTAGGGAATAAGGTTATCCGTTACAGGGCATGAGCTCACAAGGAGAAGCTTACATTCAGAGACCCAGCTTGTTCTAGGGACTAAGGTACGAAGCTAGAAAGCAGAGGAACCATGAGTTCAAGGCCCATCTTAGCCATGAAAGTGGCTGGGTGACTTTGGGCCAATCACCAGGAGACGGTGAGTTCTAATCCTGTCTTCAGGAGGGAAGCTAATTGAATGACTTTGAGCCAATCGTCAGGAGATGGTGAGCTTTAGTCCTTCCTTAGGCATGAAAGCCGGCTGGGTGACTTTGAGCCAATGACAAGAAGACGGTGAGTTCTAGTCCCGCTTTAGGCATGAAAGTTGGTTGGATGATGTTGGACCAATTACCAGGTGATGGTGAATTGTAATCCTGCCTTAACCATAAATCCAGGCTCAATGACTTTGGGCCACTCACTCTCAGGCCCAACTCACCTCACAGGGTTGTTATTGTGAGGCGAAGAGGAAGAGGAAGGTGTGTTGGATATGTTTGCTGCCTTGATTTATTTATAAAATAATAGAAGCAGGAGATATAGATAGATAGATAGAGAGATAGAGAGATAGATGATAGAGAGATAGATGATAGATAGATAGATAGATAGATAGATAGATAGATAGATAGATAGATAGATATAGATATATGATGGATAGATAGATAGATAGATAGATAGATAGATAGATAGATAGATAGATAGATAGATAGATAGATAGATAGATAGATAGATAGATATAGATATATGATGGATAGATAGATAGATAGATAGATAGATAGATAGATAGATAGATAGATAGATAGATAGATAGATAGATAGATAGATAGAATGGGTAAGTAGATGATAGATAGATAGATAGATAGATAGATAGATAGATAGATAGATAAATAGATAGATAGATAGATAGATAGATAGATAGATAGATAGATAGATAGATAGATAGATAGATAGATAGATAGATAGATGCATATGTACATACAAACAAACTGAGACAGGATTGTTGTAATTTGCAAATCAAGCCCTATCTTCAAATGAAGCATTAATAATAGTTACGCATTTTCCTCATCATGTGAGGGACTATATTGGTTTCAAAGATAGACGTTCTACACATTTGGTTGAGTTAAATGATGATATACAAACTTTTCATGAACCTGGGTTCCCTTTGAAATGGTGGCTGGTTCACCCTCTTGAATCAGATTTACATCTCAGAATAAAACGAAGCCAGGAAACTTGCACCTCTGACTCGTGATTGAATTAAAGTTTAAAGAAAAAAAAAATGCAGAGGACAGGAATTAGGAAAGTAGTACAATATTTGCCCGAAGGGTAGATCTTTAAAATCTCAGTTTTGCTTAGAAAATAGATGAGTGAGCAGATGCGTGGGCCAAATCAGGGTGACTTTCCTCGTAAATACAGTAACATCGGGAGGCTGTGACTAAAAAGGATGCGAAAGGAAGATTTAGCAACAGAAGACATTAATACTGTATAATCAACTGCACGGAATAACAGTGAATGCATGAGGAAATTACACTAACAATGTCAATCAGGAAATCATTGTAATAAGGGAATAAGGACACAAAATGAGGCAACTGACTAAGCCGGGAGAAATAACCAAATTTTGTATTATTGTTATTGTTCTGCTTCCTATCAATACCTCATCTGGCCCATTCAGATGAAAAGCTGCCTACATGGCAGAATGACAGAGTTGGAAGGTCATCTAATCTATCCCCTGCTTGAGCAGGAGGTATGGAGGTAAATTGAGAACTCTATCTAGAACTAAGAATAAATCGAAATGATTAACCAGTGGAACCACTTGCCTCCAATAGTTGTGAATGCTCCAACACTGGAAGTTTTTAAGAAGAGATTGGACAACCATTTGTCTGAAATGGAATAGGGCTTCGTGCCTCAACAAGGGGTTAGACTAGAAGACCTTCAAGATCCCTTCCAACTCTTGTTACTCTATTCTGTTCCATTCCATTCCACTCCACTCCATTCTATGTTAAAATTAAGTGATCTTATTTCTGGATGAATTTAGGGAAATGTTTCTATAAGTAAGTTACAAACGATGAGCAACTGGATTGTACTTTAGATCAGCTGTAGATTTGTAAATCCCACCAGCTATCTTATAAATTGCGTATGTAGCTTATTTGCTGAAGGTGTTCTTGGTGTCAACATCATCTTCTAAAGGTTTTCAACTCCAGGGATGCCTTGGCAGTGGGGAAGGTTAAAGAAAGTCCAGATGGAAACCACAACCCTGTCATCAAAGCTCTTTTTTTAAATTTATTTTGCACGTTTGCAAGATCACAGTTTGCAGCTAGGGTAATGCTGTGTCGTACCTCCTATTCTGATTCGACGTATTTACTTATTTGTTTATTTTATGAGATCTTTTTATCCCACCTATGTTATTTGATAAGTAATTCAAGATAGTGAACATTCCTAATACTCCTTCCTTCTCCTTCTCGTTTGCAAAACATCGGTGTGAGGTGCGCTGGGTTGAGAGATGGTGATTGGCTTAAAGTCCCCCAGACGTCTTTTATGCCTAAGGTGGAACTAGAACTCACCGTCTCCCAGTGATTGGCCCAAAGTTACCCAGCCAGCTTTCATGCTTAAGGCAGACTAGAACTCACTGTCTCCTGGTGATTGGCCCAACATCCCCCAGGAACCTTTCGTGCCTAAGGTAGACTAGAACTCACCATCTCTGGTGGTTGGCCCAAAGTCACCAAACCATGTTTCAAGCCTAAATAATTCCCTTCACATACGTACTAGTCGTTTCCAGCTCTAGAGGGCGGTGCTCATCTCCGTTTCAAAGCCGAAGAGCCAGCACTGTCCGAAGATGTCTCCATGGTCATGTGGCCGGCATGACTAAACGCCGAAAGCGCATGGAACGCGGTTACTTTCCCACCCAAGGGGGTCCCTATTTTTCTACTTGCATTTTTTTTTACGTGCTTTCGAACTACTCGGTTGCCAGAAACTGGGACAAGTAACAGGAGCTCACTCTGTGACGCGGCGCTAGGGATTTGAACCGCCGAAACTGCAGACCTTTCCGATCGACAAACTCAGCGTCTCAGCCACTGAGCCACCGCGTCCCGTTCAAGCCTAGGGTGAAGTAGAATTCTAGCCTGGTGCCTTAACCACCTTTACCGCTGAACCAAACTGGTTCTCATACTTAATGGGAACTACCATGATTTGAATGGTCCCCCTGGATTTTTTTGCACTTAATTTTTATATTTAATCCATGTTGAATCGGGAAAAGGAAGGGAAGCAAGCGATGAAATGATTGCTTTATCACGCATGTTAATCCTGTCCGCGTGTTTGCTCTCTTCCCTGAAGTTAGAGACTTCTCAAAGCGTTTGGGTAATCCAAATCCCACACACCTCCCTGGCAGGTTGGTAAATAGGTCAATCCTCCTTTCTCCCCTGAGCATAATATTCCAAGTCTTCAGTTGCTCGCCAAAAAAATCCCTAAAAACGCACCGGCCATTCTGCAGAGGTTTCACCGGGACCCTTGTTTGCCATGATTTGGTACCCCGGATCCTTTGCCATTGAATCGGGCGTGGCTGGAAAATGGTTCTCTCCGGTGAGCTACTCAGGATAACGTACCTTGTGTTGGTTGTGATGTCTTCCTGTCCCGGGTCACAAGCAGGGGCTAAGCAGGGTCCCAAAAGGGTGGTGGGGGGGGCGGTGGGGTTGAGTTAAGAGCCACGGATCTTGAGTGCTGGAGGAGGACGTGGGGTGGAGGGTAAAGAGAATGGCCTTGACAGAGAGAAGGAAGGGCTGTGGCCAAAGGAACGCCGAGCTCAACATCTGCACAAACCCAGATGAGAAAGGAGGACCATGAAGATGTTTCTGGAAGGAACACCCCCTTCCCCAATTTACATGAATGCAGAAGAAGGAAGTGAAAGGGCACATTCAGACAGGCCGAATTCTGATACTGTAGTCTGTCTGTCCTTTCTTTCTTTCTTTCTTTCTTTCTTTCTTTCTTTCTTTCTTTCTTTCTTTCTTTCTTTCTTTCTTTCTTTCTTTCTTTCTTTCTTTCTCTTCCTTCCTCTCTTTCTTTTTCTGTCCTTCTTTCTTTCCTTTTTATCTTTCCTTGCTTCTTTCTTTCTTTGCTTCCTATCTTCCTTCCTTCTCTCCTCCTCATTTTTTCTTTATTCTTTCTCTTTTCCTTCCTTCCTTCCCACTTAGCAATAGCAGTTAGACTTATATATCGCTTATATCCTTTCCTTCCTTCCTTCCTTCCTTCCTTCCTTCCTTCCTTCCTTCTTCTCTTTTTCTGTCCTTCTTTCTTTCCTTTTTATCTTTCCTTGCTTCTTTCTTTCTTTGCTTCCTTTTTTCTTTGCTTCCTATCTTCCTTCCTTCTCTCCTCCTCATTTTTCTTTATTCCTTCTCTTTTCCTTCCTTCCTTCCTTCCCACTTACCAATAGCAGTTAGACTTATATATCACTTATATCCCTTCCTTCCTTCCTTCCTTCCTTCTTCTCTTTCTTTTTCTGTCCTTCTTTCTTTCCTTTTTATCTTTCCTTGCTTCTTTCTTTCTTTGCTTCCTTTTTTCTTTGCTTCCTATCTTCCTTCCTTCTCTCCTCCTCATTTTTCTTTATTCCTTCTCTTTTCCTTCCTTCCTTCCCATTTAGCAATAGCAGTTAGACTTATATATCGCTTATATCCCTCCCTCCCTCTCTCCCTCCCTCCCTTCCTTCCTTCCTTCCCTCCCTCCCTCCCTCCCTCCTTCCTTCCTTCCTTCCTTCCCAAATCACCAACTGCGTGGAGAACCTCTGCAGAAACTTGGGCGCGATTAGCAAGACCTGAGGAAGTTGGTGAAGCAGCAGCCATTCCTGGCAGAGGGTTTTGCCGTTTGGGGACGGTGTGCCTCTTCCTTAAGAAGAAGGGATAGATACCACACACACACCATCCGATGCACACAAACCCCGTGTCCCCAGTTTCTGCTTTGCCCCGCCACAAATCGGGATCTTTCCATTGGAAGCAGACGGGCAAAATCTGGCTCTTTGCGACAGAGAGAAAGCGGGTTGAATTTCTTTTTCTTTCTTTCCCCGCTTCCTCTTTCTTTTCTCGCCGTGGATTTTTTTTCCCCCCGCTTCTTCTTCTTCTGATGGTGTAATTACCCATCTGTCTCAAGACAGAGAGGTGTAAATTCACACGTTGGCTCTGAAGTGATTAAAAGGAAAAAAAATAAAATTGGTCCTCCAGTGGTTGTCTCTGCCATCTCCCCTCGATCACACCGTGATCGATCGACTCCCGAGACAGTCCGTACCTGTCACATAAATAATACCTTTAACGTCTATTTCTCATCCGAGGAAGGAATTTATTGCCCTGGCACATATGTGGATGCCGAAAGGAATCAAGACATATTTGCTGTTGCCTAAAGCAAAGCTTGCTCTCCGGTTCAGGACAGGGAGTCCTCGACTTCCATCAGTTCACTTAGTGGCCGTCCAAAGTTATGATGGCACTGGGGAAAAAAAGTGACTTAGGACCGTTTCTCACACTTAATGACCATCACAACATCCCCGTGGTCACGTGGTCAAAATTTAGACTGGCTCATACATGACGGTCGCAGTATTCTGAGGTCACGCGATCCCCTTTAGCGACCTTCTGACAAGCTAAGACAGATAAGATAACAGATTAAAAGAGTGAGTTGGAAGGGACCTTGTAGGTCATCCAGTCCAACCCCCTGCCCAAGCAGGAGACCCTATACCATTTCTGACAGATGGGAGTCCAATCTCTTCTTGAAAGCCTCCAGGGATGGCGCTCCCACAACTTCTGAATAACAGAATAATAACAGGTTAATAGAGGTTGGAAGGGACCTTGTAGGTCATCTAGTCCAACCCTCTGCCCAAGCTGGAGATCCTAAACCATTTCTGACAGATGGCAATCCAGTCTCTTCCTGAAAGCCTCCAGTGATGAAGCTCCCACAACTTCCGAAGGCAACTTCGGTTCCATGGGTTGATTCTTCTCACTGTCAGAAAGTTTCTCCTTATTTCCAGGCTGAATCTCTCCTTGTTCACTTTCCATCCATTATTCCTTGTCTGGCCTTCAGGGGCCTTGGAAAATAGTTTGACACCCCCCCTTCTCTCTGGGGCAGCCCCTCAAATATTGGAAGACCTCCATCCTGTCTCCCCTGGTCCTTCTCTTCCCTAGAATAGCCAGGCCCAGTTCCTGCAACCGTTCGTTGTATGTTTTAGCCTCCCGTCCCTTAATCATCCTGGTTGCTCTTCTCTGCGCCCTTTCTAGAGTCTCAACATCTTTTTTATAGTGTGGTGACCAAAACTGGATGCAGTACTCTAGGTGTGGCCTTACTAAGGCTTTATAGAGTGGTATTAGTACCTCCCGTGATCTCGATTGTATCCCTCTGTTAATACAACTTAGAATTGCATTGGCCTTTTTGGCTGCTGCTGCACATAACTGGCTCCTATTTAGCTGGTTGTCCACTAAGACTCCAAGATCCCTCTCACAGTTCCTGCTATTGAGTCTACTTTCACCCAGTCTATATGTGCAGTTCTGGTTTTTCTTGCCTAAGTGTTGGACTTTACTTTTCTCTACGTTGAATTTCATTTTGTTAGATAGGGCCCAGTGTTCTAGTCTGTCAAGATCCACCTGGATCTTGAGCCTTTCTTCTTGGGTGTTAGCTATTCCTGCCAGCTTAGTATCATCTGCTAATGTCAATGGGGGAAGCCAGATTCACTTAACAACCAGGTTACTAACTGAACAACTGCACTGATTCACTTAACAGAGGTGGCGAGGAGAGTCGCAACATCGGGCAACGAACAGCTGCCTCGCTCAGCAATGGAAATTTTGGGGTCAGTTGTGGTCGTAAGTCAAGGACAACTTGTCAAATCTTCGTGCCGTGGGATTTGTAACTTCTACCGCGTCTCCGCAACTCGGTCTGAATTAATTTGGGTTTGAGCCTCTGCTGTTTCTGCCAGGAATTATACTAAAAAGGCACTTCAGGTGCTTTTATATCACTTTATAAATTCATTTTGTTCACTTTAACAACAGAAGTGATGCTCAATTTAGTTTGAACAGCCGCATTTAATCTGCCTTTTAAATTCCTTCTGAGAGCAGAGAGGGAGAAAGGAAGGAAGGGTCTGATTCTGTGATTACCTTCACCCAGCTGGCTTGGCTCCTAGAAATGTTGTTTAGCGTTGTTTGGTATCTATGTGTGTGTAATTTTCATGTTGTTTTCTGGTTTAGTCCATGATGATACAATGCCCAGGGAGTATGCAAATTAGAGGATAATTATGGGAGGGAGAAGTTAATTTGCTCTTTCTTTTATTGGAAATAAATCATAGCTTCACCTAAAGGGAACCGATATATTATGGCCCTTTGGTAAGTCTCTGTAACTTACAGAAAGGGTCTTTTTTTTAAAAAAAAAATCATCCCACCTTTATTATTTTTTATAAATAACTCAAGGCAGTGAATATACTTAGTGCTCTTCCTTCCTCCTTTGGGTTGGGCTGAGAGAAATGGACTGGCCTAAGTCACCCAGCCAACTTTCATGCTTAGGATTGGGACTAGAAGTCACTGTCTCCTGGTGACTGGCCCAAAATCGCCCAAACAGCTTCCCATGGCTAAGGTGGGGCTAGAACTCACCCTCTCCTGGTGATTGGCCCAAAATCACCTATACATCTTTCATGTCTAAGGTGGGGTTAGAACTCACCCTCTCCTGGTGATTGGCCCAAAGTTACCCAGCCAGCTTTCACTCTTGAAACAGGACTAGAACTCACCATCTCCTGGTGAATTGACTAGTCTTATGCAGTTGTTTTTCATGCCTAAAGTGGGACTAGAACTCACCATCTCCTGGTGATTGGCCCACTGTTACCCACTGGCTTTCATGCCTAAAGTGGGCCTAGAACTCACCATCTCCTGGTGATTGGTCCAAAGTTATCAAAAGTGGCTTTCATGCCTAAGGTGGAACTACAACTCACTGTCCCCTGGTGATTGGACCAGCCTCACCCAGTTGGCTTTCGTGCCTAAGGCAGGACTAGAACTCCCCGTCTCCTGGTGATTGGTCCAAAGTTATCAAAGTGGCTTTCATGCCTAAGGCGGAACTACAACTCACCGTCCCCTGGTGATTGGACCAGCCTCACCCAGTTGGCTTTCATGCCTAAGGCAGGACTAGAACTCACCGTCTCCTGGTGATTGGTCCAAAGTTATCAAAGTGGCTTTCATGCCTAAGGCAGAACTACAACTCACTGTCCCCTGATGATTGGACCAGCCTCACCCAGTTGGCTTTCATGCCTAAGGCAGGACTAGAACTCACCATCTCCTGGTGATTGGTCCAAAGTTATCAAAGTGGCTTTCATGCCTACGGCGGAACTACAACTCACCGTCCCCTGGTGATTGGACCAGCCTCACCCAGTTGGCTTTCGTGCCTAAGGCAGGACTAGAACTCCCCGTCTCCTGGTGATTGGTCCAAAGTTATCAAAATGGCTTTCATGCCTAAGGTGGAACTACAGCTCACCATCCCCTGGTGATTGGACCAGCCTCACCCAGTTGGCTTTCATGCCTAAGGCAGGACTAGAACTCACTGTCTCCTGGTTTTCTAGCCTGAGGCATTCACCACTAGACCAAGCAAGTTCTTTGCAGTTTCTGTGTGATGTCCTTCCGATGTTAAAGTACGATTTGCAGGTGGCTGCACAGCGTGTATATTTGCGTTAGGTACTGCTGCTGAATCCAGAATCTCGGTTCTCATCAAAGGCATATCTCCTTAGCGACTGTTTTTCCCTCTTCCCCCATTCTAATTATGCAGATAAGAACCCCCTGATTATGTTCCTCTTTATGTTGATTACCGGCATTATAAGGTTTTTATTTTTTTATATATATATATATATATATATATTTTCCATATAGCAATATCAAGTACTTAACCACCTGCCAACTGTCAGCTCTTGGCACCGTGTGGCAGATTAACTTTAGAAGAGAAATGTTTAGGAAGGAAACGTGGGAATTATTATATATCTATATATATATTTTTTTATACGGCGGCAGCGCACATCCCCGCGCCCCTTCCAATCTGACTGTTTTCATTGTGTTCTTCAGTGGGGCCGTGCGCAATTACGCTCCCCAGGTTAGTTCAAGAGGGTAATTTTTATACAAAATGCGGATTCAAATGGGATTGAGTGTGTGGGAGACATAAGCCCCCCCCAATCAAGGCAAACTGAGAGCGGGATTGTTTTTTAAAATCTGAAGAGCAAGTGGGTTACCGGCTTGTTGTTCAAATATTCCTCATTCTGGCAGCCTGGGAAAATAATGATTAAAAACTCGTTCCCGTTTGAATGTTCCCTTTCCTGTTGTTGCAGTTTGGATGTAAAAGAGCCTGATGTTCCGGCCTGGGCTTGTTCCCAAGATCACGAAGGCGACTCCTCGTCCCGATAAAAGCCCTTTTTATTTAGGTTAAAGGGAATTCCTCTCCAGCAAAGTCCCCGCAAACAGTCTTTCGTGAAATTTCACAACTTCAGGCCTTTATCAGGCTAGGAGAGTTGCCAGGCCGATATCTTCCAAACGCCATGCTGTAGCAGCAGTGACTTGGCAAGAAGTCAGGAACAGATCTTCACCCTAATGCAACACCACTCCCCCTTTGCTCGTCATTATTCCCTATGGGAGAGGTCAGTTACCGCCTGTGCCTTTACTACCAAGTTGACTCTTGTTCCTTAACTGTTCCCTTCTCCTGGCAGCTCTGTGCATGCGCACACTGGGAACAGGCTCCAGCTGTTCTTCTTCCCCACTGACTTCCGACTCAGAAGGCAGCTGATAACTGTTGGATGACCCTGGTCCCATCTCTGCCTCGTGTTCCTTAGTTGTTCCCTTCTTCTGGCAGCTCTATGCACGCGCACACTGGAACAGGCTCCAGCTGTTCTTCTTCCCCACTGATCTCCGACTCTGAAGGCAGCTGATAACTGTTGGATGACCCTGGTCCCATCTCTGCCTCGTGTTCCTTAGTTGTTCCCTTCTTCTGGCAGCTTTGTGCATGCGCACACTGGGAACAGGCTCCAGCTGTTCTTCTTCCCCACTGATCTCCGACTCCGAAGGCAGCTGATAACTGCCGGATGACCCTGGTCCCACCTCTGCCTCGTGTTCCTTAGTTGTTTCCTTCTTCTGGCAGCTCTGTGCACGTGCACACTGGGAACAGGCTGCAGCTGTTCTTCTTCCCCACTGACTTCCGACTCCGAAGGCAGCTGATAACTGCCGGATGGCCCTGGTCCCATCTCTGCCTCATGTTCCTTAGTTGTTCCCTTCTTCTGGCAGCTCTGTGCATGCGCACACTGGGAACAGGCTGCAGCTGTTCTTCTTCCCCACTGATCTCCGACTCCGAAGGCAGCTGATAACTGTCGGACGGCCCTGTCTCCATCTCTGCCTCCCATGCAGAGCCCTCGTCAGAGCCTTCCCCAGACTCCAGGACTGGCCCAGGTTCCTCCCCAACCTCTCCTCACCGTCCGAGTCTGCTGGCCACTGGCAGGCTACAACACCCAGGGTAGAGGCTTGAGTTATCACTACAGCTAGTCCTCAACCTGCAACCCCAATTGAGCCCAAAATTTCCATGGGTAAGTGAGACGGTCGTTAAGAGAGGCTTGCCCCGTCTTGCCAGAGTTGTTACACCAATCACTGCCATTGTTCAGTTAGTCAGCCGATGGTTCAGTGAATCTGGCTTCCCCGTGGACTTTCTTTGGGAACCGGTGGCCAAGCCTCTGAGGTTTGATCACGTGACCATGGGGATGCGGCAACAGTCGTATGTGTGGAAGAACGGTCATGAGTTCCTTTTGACAATGATGCTGTAACTTGGAACGGTCACTGAGTGAAATGCCATAAATCGAGGACTAGCAGCAATGGCTTTTTTTACTGGCTTTTTCAGGGCTAAACAGGAAAATAGCCCCTCGGGTTCTGTTAGTTATAGATTTGGCAGTACACATAGTCCTTGACTTACAACGGTCTGTTTAGCGACAGTTCAAAGTTACAACAGCACTGAAAAATCTGACTTAGGACTGTTTTTGAAAGTTTCGACCGTTGCAGTATCCCCATGATAATGATTTATTTCTGTTGCTGTGTCCCGAGGTCATTTTAACCCCTTTCGTTTCCTTCTGATAAAGTCACTGGGGAAACCAGATTCACTTAACAACCAGGTTACTAACAACACCTGCAGTGAATAGGATAGGACAGGATAGAATGCAGAGGAGAAGAGAATATAGAGAATATAGAATAGGATAAAGAATAAGAATACAGAATAGAATAGAAACAGAATAGAGAATAGTATTAAGAATAGAGAATAGAGAATAGAATAGAATTAAGAATAAGAATATAAAATGGAATAGAATATAGAGAATAGAATTCAGAATAGAGAATAGAATAGAATTAGGAAGAATAGAAAATCGAATTGAGAATTGACTAGAATAGAATTAAGAATAAGAATAGAATGGAAGATAGAATAGAATAGGAATAAAACTTTATTGTCACTTTAAATGTACTCTAATTGGCATATATTAAAATGAAATTGTGTTTCCTTCAGCTCTCAAAATGTAACAATTATGCCTATACCCACATACACACATATATATGACACAGAGAAACATCACAGCCTAGTTCGAACGTGTGTGTATGTGTGTGTGTATGCATACACACCCACACAAAATCCTGCGAGTTTACAAGATGGATGGCATAAGCGATTTCCCTTAACAACTGTGGCAAGAAAGCCCGTCGAATGGGGCAAAACTCTAGCAAGGTCTTCCTCGGCAACATAAACGTTGGGTTTAATTGTGGTCATAAGCTGAGGATCACCTGTACTTAAATCTGTCTACCATTGGCGAAAAGGTGGACGAACACAAGCCAGAGGTAAACAGGAGAACCAGAAAGCCACCATTAATGAATGTCAGCCATTCAGTCGGTTCGGACCGGTTCTGGCGTACCGGTTGCAGAAATTCTGACTAGTTCAGAGACCCGGCAGATACCATCTCCGGTTGGCCCCGCCCACCTGCCCCCCCGCCGTTTCCTCTTCCTATATTCCGTGTGCGTAGAACCGCGCATAGAACGATTTGGAAAGCCCCTGGTTCAGTGCTGCAGAAGGCGCACTTCGGATGCTGGAAGAGCGGGCTTGCAAAGACCCTCTCCTCCCTCTATCTAACCAGTTTAAGCAACTGTGTTTTTTACTCATCCTGGATAAATTGCCCCTTTGCATCAGTAAGTTGCACTGCGCACAGCCGCCACCGCAGGCCTTATTAGATAGCGGAAGACAGTAAATTCTTGGCCTCCCTTGCGAGTCACAAACGTCTGAGAAAAAAAAAAAAAACCAGGAAAAAAAAGTGCAAGTAATTATATAAGACAGAGACAAGCTAGCGCTGGCTTCCTCCACGCTTATTCTTCCATCATTACTAATCACCGTTGTCTTCTCTTTCAAGTCAGTTCTTCCAAGGGGTCTCCCACCCCAAACACCCCACTTCCCCGCCTGTCTTGGAATAAAATAAATTAGCCAGAGCTGAGTAAACAAAGAGATAACCCTTCGGTGAGCTGTTTGCCTTAATGGCACATATACATTTTGCAAACATATTTGAGTGTGCCAAGCCTCGGTGATTTTTAGCCAACATTATAAAAGACGCCCAGGGCAGGGTTTTATAAAACTTTTGCTAGTACAGGCAGATTATCGGGTCTCTCCTTTTCTAGGTAGAAAATCCCAGGCCAGTTTTTGATTTAAAAAGAAAAAACGTTTCTGGGAAACATCAGGATTTGGTAGTCTTGCTCATGAAGTCTTCTGATGAGGCACGAGTGGATTGGAACAGAACTGGGAAGCTTGTAGAAAATAGCTTTTAAGCTCTTTTAATTTTATTTGTTTGTATCCTTACCCTTTTTTATAAATAACTTAAGGCAGTGAACATATCTCACATACCTTCCTCCTCCTATTTTCCTTAGACCAACTACCCCGTGAGGTGGGCTTGACCAGTGGTGGGATACAAATAATTTAACAACTGGTTCACTGCCCTAATGATTTCTTCCAACAGCCAGTTCACCCAACTGCTGAGAAAGTTAACAACCGGTTCTCCCAAACTGGTGTGAACTGGCTGAATTCCACCACTGGGCTTGACTAAGCATGAGTGATTGGCCCAAGATCACCCAGCTAACTGTCATGGCTGAGTCGGGATTAGAACTCACCTTCTCCTGACGATTAGCCCAAAGCCACCCAGTCAGTTTTCATTGTTAAAAAGGACTAGAACTCACCATCTCCTGGTGAGTGGCCCAAAGTCACCTAGCCAGTTTTCGTTGTTAAAGTAAAATTAGAACTCACCATCTCCTGGTGATTAGTTCAAAGCCAGCTTTCATTGTTAAAAAGGACTAGAACTCACCATCTCCTGGTGATTAGTTCAAAGCCACCCAGTCAGTTTTCATTGTTAAAGTAGGACTAGAACTCACCATCTCCTGGTGAGTGGCCCAAAGTCACCTAGTCAGTTTTCATTGTTAAAGTAAGACTAGAACTCACCATCTCCTAGTGATTGGCCCAAAGTCACCTAGCCAGCTTTCATTTTAAGGTAAAACTAGAACTCACCATCTCCTGGTGATTAGTTCAAAGCCAGCTTTCATTGTTAAAAAGGACTAGAACTCCCCATCTCCTGGTGATTAGTTCAAAGCCAGCTTTCATTGTTAAAAAGGACTAGAACTCACCATCTCCTGGTGATTAGTTCCAAGCCACCCAGCCAGCTTTCATTGTTATAAAGGACTAGAACTCACCATCTCCTGGTGAGTGGCCCAAAGTCACCTAGGCAGTTTTCATTGTTAAGGTAAAACTAGAACTCACCATCTCCTGGTGATTAGTTCAAAGCCACCCAGCCAGCTTTCACTGTTATAAAGGACTAGAACTCACCATCTCCTGGTGATCGGCCCAAAGTCACCTAGGCAGTTTTCATGCCTAAAGTGGGACTAGAACTCATCCTCCCCTGGTGATTGGCCCAAAGTCACCTAGCTAGCTAGTGTTTGTCCTTCCCAGTGTTTACAACGATCATTAACAAATGGTAGCCAGGAAGCAAATCCTGAAGATACATTTTCTGAGAAGTAAGGCGTGTAAAAACCATGTGGACTTTCTCCGTCGTCCCCCTCCTCTGAACAAGCAGCAAGATTTACTTTAAGATATATGGGAGCTACAGCATTTGGGACTTCCTGGCCCATTTGGACTGGGATTCTTGAGCCAGCAGAGACAGCAGATATACGAGCGGTCCTCTTTCTTACACAGCCGGGTACATCGCTCAGCAACAGTCCAAAATGCCTGCACTTTTGGCATGGTGCCCGATGCTCTTCCTTTCAAAGCCCTAATAGGTGCCTAGATCACCGTGGCCCCACCGCAGTGAAGGACCCCTGTGCCTTTGGAAGGCGTGGGACCCTTGGGATCAGTGCTGGCAGAGGTGGAAGTGTCAGCTGCCTGGAGCCCTCTGCTAGCTTTCTCATGGTCCCCTGTTGTTCTTCAGGTCTCAAGAAATGCTGCAGGGGTCTCTTTGTGAATGGAGCGGTCCTGAGATGGCGATGGGTGGAGACTTGCAAGTGGACGCAAAGAATGTAGTTTAGCGTTTTGCTTGTTTGTTTATTCATTTGTCATTTACGGTATTTATTTAACATAGTAGCAGTCAACTTACGACCATTGAAGATGTATAAGTTGAGATATATGTAGTCTATCTACCTACCTACCTATCATTTCTCTCTCTCTCTCCTTCCTTCCCTCTTCCTCTCTCTCCCTTCCTCTCTCTCATCATCTATCCATCCATCCATCCATCCATCCATCCATCCATCCATCCATCCATAACATACAGGTAGTCTTCGACTTAATAACCAATTAACGGCTATTTCAGTCTGTGAGATCTAGCCCCCCTTTAGACATAAAAGCCAACTGGTTGACTTTGGACCATTCACCAGGAGACGGTGAGTTCTAGTCGTGTCTTAGGCATGAAGGCCGACTGGATGATTTTGGGCCAATCTCCAGGAGATTGTGAATTGTAGTCCCACCTTAGGCATGAAAGGCAGCTGGGTAACTTTGGACTAATCACCAGGAGAGAGTGAGTTTTAATCCCACCTTAATGGAAAAGGGGAAAGAGAGAGAGAGACAGACAGACAGACAGACATGTGATATTTGAGTAAATATTCAAGGCGCCCAAGCTCACAATAGCAATAGCACTTAGACTTATATACTGCTTTATAGGGCTTGACAGCCTTCTCTAAGCGGTTTACAGAGCCAGCATATTGCCCCCAACAATCTGGGTCCTCATTTTACCCACCTCGGAAGGACGGAAGGATGAGTCAACCCTTGAGCCTGGTGGGATTCGACCTGCCAAATTGCAGTGGGAGTAGCTTTCGGTACTGCATTCTAACCACTGCGCCACCGAGGCTCCTTTCAGCGTTTCACAATGCTGAAAAACGTGTCCTGGGTTCATTAGTATTGCTGGTACAGCAAGAAACCCGAAAGCGGGTTCTTGGATTTTATTCGAGCATTGTGGAGAGGTGCGTGGAATGAACTAAATACGCTTTGTCTTCCGTTCAGAATCAAACCACCCTGTTCCAGGTTCCGCCTGACTAGACCGAGTCGGCACAATTCTGACACATTCCAACGCTTGTACAGCTTGCACATTGCTGAGTCTCTGCCCAAAACTCAAAATATATATATATATTTTGAGTTTTGAGTTCTGGCAGAGACTCAGCAAAACTCAATATATATATATTTCCAAGGAGCTGGCTGTAGCAAACGGTGGCATTTTGGATCCTCCCCGCTGTTTTCCTCGTGTCTCACCCTTAAGTCCCCAGAGCAAGAGACGGGGAAGCCAACCTCATCACCGTTCCTTACAACGCAGCCTGAATGTCAAAACGGATCCTTTTAAATAAAACCCGGAGAATTTTCAATCGTTTTTCTTTTCCATTCGGATCACGTCTCCCAGCCTGGAGGTAGATAAACGAGCGGAGGCACATTTGTCTTGAATTCCTTCCGTGCCTGTGGATTATTTTCCAATGGTTTCCAAAATGAATTTTAAAAATCTTGCCCTTGGCTACTTTCTCCGGATACCAGAGCCCACACAGATCGCCATCAAACCTGCTTCGTAATTGATTAGTGCACCAGGGTTGCAGCTCTTTTAGTGCAATTAAACCAAAGTCTGCTTAATTTTCAAAAGAACAGAATAGAAGATTATACATACAAGCAAATCACCAACTACAGAGATATCTAGTTCTCCAATTATGACTATAATTGAGACCAAAATGGATGTGGTCCAGGGAGAAATTTGTTAAATGAGTTTTAATCCCATTTTACGGCGACTTTTCTCACCTCGTCTCTTAAGTGAATCCCTGAAGTTGTTAAATTAGTCACATGGTCGTTAAGTGAATCTGGCTTCCCCATATTCTTTGCTTTGTCACAAGGTCGCAAAAGGCGGACCATGTGACCCTGAGACACTGCAACCATCATAAATGTGAACCAGTTACCAAGCATCCAAAAACATCGCATGACCATGGGGAGATGCTGCTATGGTCGTAAGGGTGAGAAATGGTCATAAGTGCTGTTGGAATTTTGAACGGTCACTAAATGAACTGTTGTAAATCAAGGACAACCTGTATCTACAACCAGCAAAATAGACTGTTCTGAAAGTTTATCCACAGAATGAAGGGATAATCATGCATATCCTAAACCAGGTTGCACAAGAAGCCTTTTGACAGTAGTTAAACCTCAGTGGCCGTATTTATTCATTAATTTGATTTTTATGCTGCCTTTATTATTGTTTATAAAGGCGTTGAACATATCTATTGCTCCTTCCTCCTAATTTTCCCCATAACAACAATAACAGCCCTATGAGATTGGTTAGGTTGAGAGAAAGTGATTGGCTCAAAGTCACTCAACTTTCCCAAGGTGGGACTAGAACTCACCGTCTCCTGGTGATTGGCCTAAAATCACCCAGCTGACTTTCATGGCTGAGGCAGGACTAGAACTCACTGTCTCCTGGTGATTGGCCCAAAGTCACTCAACTGGCTTTCATGCCCAAGGGAGGACTAGAACTCACCATCTCCTACTGGTTGGCCCAAAGTCACTCAACTGGCTTTCATGGCTAAGGGAGGACTAGAACTCACAGTCTCCTGGTGATTGGCCCAAAGTCACCCAGCTGACTTTCATGGCTAAGTCAGGACTAGAATTCATTGTCTCCTGGTGATTGGCCCAAAATCACCCAGCTGACTTTCATGCCCAAGGTGGGATTAGAACTCACCATCTCCTGGTGATTGGGTCAAAGTCACTCAGCTGACTTTCATGGCTAAGGCAGGACTAGAACTCACCGTCTCCTGGTGATTGGCCCAAAGTCACTCAGCTGACTTTCATGGCTAAGGCAGGACTAGAACTCACCATCTCCTGGTGATTGGCTGAAAGTCACCCAGCTGGCTTTCATGCCCAAGGCGGGATGAGAACTCTCCATTCGTTTGCCTATATATCCAGAAAGAGGTTTTAAGAGCATATAGGCAACTGCATATCCACACCCATAGTTCAGAGCGCTGCTAGTCCTCATGAATTTGTCCTATTTCAGCCTTCGCATCATCTCCTGTGAACGAAGCCATGGCGATCTGCTCCAGGAGCCCCGTTTCCCCCCCCCTCCCAGACCCACGCCTTGTCTTTTCACGCCACATCCTTTTAAAAGTGTAAAGCGAGGACCGCGAGCACGTCTTCGCCTGCCACCTTGGAACGAACAATAAGGGTTTGGCCTAATCCCATTATTGCCTTCCCTCGATATCATTAAGATGCAAGCCGCACTGTTTGCCTTCCCTTGATAACTTTGATGAAAGAAGAAAGCCGGCTGAAAGACCTCTGCGGTGCAGCAACACTTCCCCTGTAATGGAGCATGTTGGGGAAACATTATAATCCGCTTAACGCATTTGGGTAGCCCAGCGATGTGCTTTTCACAGCAGAGTGGAAACGACGAAAAGAGAAATGTGGGGTGGAGCATGAATACTTTAAAAAAAAAAAGAAGAGACAACTCTGAAAAAGCAAGAAATAATAACCGTAAAAAAAGATTGGCGTTGTTCTGCAACTTCATATCCTAATAATCTCAATCTTTCTCTCTCTCTCCCCCTCCACTTCTTTCTTTCTTTCTTTCTTTCTTTCTTCCTTCCTTCCTTCCTTCCTTCCTTCCTTCCTTCCTTCCTTCCTTCCTTCCTTCCTTCTCTCCCTTCTCTCCCTCTCTTCCCTTCTTGTCTCTCTCTTTTTCCTTCATTCCTTCCTTTTCTTTCTCTCTCTCTTCTCTTTCCTCTTCTCTCTTTCTCTCCTCTCCCTCCTCCCTTCATTCTTTCCCCACTTTTCCCCCTCTCCCTTCTCTCCCCCTTCCTACCTTCTACCTTCTTCCCCCCTTTTTTCTCTCTCTCCCTTCCTCTTTTCCCTCCCTCCCTCCCTTCCTCTCCTTCTCCCTCCTTCCTTCCCTCTCTCTCTCTCTTTTCCTTCCCCCTTTTCGTAAACCACAGCTTTGCGCAACTTATCTTGGCTCCGAGCTCCCCCATCTGGCACGGGGATTTTTTTTACTATTCTTGAAAATCCAACGAAGGAAATGCGGTTTTTTTGTGTTGCTGTTGTTGTGTTTTGTTCAGCCAGCTCATCTTTCTTGCTAGGTTTCCAGGAATGCAGCTGACACCTGTGCAGCCAACTTGGATGTCATAAACAGGATCCTAGGCTTAGAAGAAGTCATTGAAGCCATGGGGTTTAGCTTAGGGCAGAAAACAAAATTAAAACATCTCCTACAGGCCAGGATCTAGTTTAAAAGTGTCCACTGGAAAAGACTTTGAAAAATTGACCTCATGGACAGCATTCTTACACAGTCCCAAAGGTGCTTTGTTTTTTCCCAAGAGGCAATGGGATTTTCTGGTTTTTCTTTGAAGACGTTTAGCTCCTCATCCAAGAAGCTTCTTCAGTTCTGACTGGACGGTGAGGAATGGAGAAAAAGAAAAAAAAAACCCCAAAAGTCCAGTAGCCTCTTGAAAAAGCACCTTTCGGACAACCTTGACCTTGGAGGACTGAGAACCTCCATAGATATAGAACTGTGATGGCGAACCTATGGCGCATGTGCCACAAGTGCCACACAGAGCCATTTGTTCTGGCACGCGAGCCGCAGGCAAACTTACCTCACTGCGCATGCGCGTGCCTCACAGCTGATTTTTTTTTTCGGTTGGTTTGAGGCCTTTTTCGGCCTCCCAGAGGCTTGGAAAAAGCCTCTGCAACGCTTCTCAGGACAAATGATAGGCCCGTTTCATCACTTCCTGTAATACTTAAAAGTGACAAAATGGGCCTACAATTCAGCCTGAAAAGCCTTACAGAGGCTTTTTCCAAGCCTCTGGGAGGCCGAAAAAGGCCTCAAACCAGCTGAAAAATCAGTTGTGAGGCGCAGTGCAGGTCAGGGAGTGGCGGCGGGAGGGACTGCGTGCATATGCACAGGGGGCGAGAGGAGGGGGGGTGCATTGCATTCTGGGTGCTGGCATGTGAGTGTGTGTGTGCTGGCGCACGCACAATTTTTGGCACAGGAGCCCAAAAAAGGTTAACCACCACTGGATATAGAACATACAATAACAGGTTGCAGTGCCCCAAGGTCGTGTGATTTTTCTCCTTTGAGACCTTCTAACAGGCAAAAACAATGGGGAAGCCAGATTCACTTAACAACCTGTTAATAAACTGCAGTGATTTCCCTTAACGACCGTGGCAAGAAAGGTCGTACAACGGGGCAAAACTCACTTAATGGATGTCTTGCTTAGCAACGGATATTGGGGGCTGAATTTTGTGGTCATAAGTCGAGGACCACCTGCACTTGATACGTTTATGCTGTGCTGTGGCAGTTCGGCGGTTCGAATCCCTAGTGCCGCATAACAGAGTGAGCTCCCGTTACTGATCCCAGCTTCTGCCAACCTAGCAGTTTGAAAGCATGTTAAAAAATGCAAGTAGAAAAATAGGGACCCCTTTGGCGGGAAGGGAACAGCGCTCCGTGCGCCTTCAAAAGCGTTTAGTCCTGCTGTCCACATGACCACGGAGACGTCTTCGGACAGCGCTGGCTCTTCGGCTTTGTAACGGAGACGAGAACTGTCCCCTAGAGCCGGAAACGATTAGCACATATGTGCGAAGGGAACCTTTACTTTTACCTTTTTATGCTGTTCCTCATAAATTTTCCCTATTCCAACCTAAACCTTTCCCATTCCATCATTCTGAAAACGTACAGCTTAATTTTCAGGTTTACAGACCGGCGCAGTATTCAAGCTAGTACCTTGAATAGCCGAACAAAATGGAAATATTATTTATCATTGTATTATATCCGTTGAGGTAGCCTGCAGCTGAATTTCCCCCCTTGCTTTCTCCTTTAGCATTGCAGATTTACATTCAGTTCGCAGCTGGACATTTTGCCTGGATTTTGTTCCCATGTAATGTTAACAAGCCAAGTTATCCCATCCCATGGTTGCATTTTAATCTACCGTATCTTTCGTTGAAGCACTCTGAAGCGTCTCCATTAAATTCCTTTGTGTTGTTTACAGACTGTTTCCCTAACCTTTAAAAGTCATTTTGAATTGTCTCTCTGGTTTTCAAGGACATCGTCTGACGCTCACAATTTTGTGTCATCTGCAAATGCATTCTGTGTGTGTGTGTGTGTGTTTGTGCGTGTGAGTACAGAGAGGAATTCCAACCCATTTAAGACTTGCTTTTCCATTATCCTATTCTTCTAGGAAATCCTAATTTAGTCTTCTGATTTGGCTAAAATGGACTTTTTCTTTAAAAAAATACTCCACACTATAAAAGCTCAAAACTAAAGGAGAGGCAGAAAATTGTTCTTTGTAAGGCTGTGGTTTTGTTTAGCAGTGGTGGTCTTTGTGTATCCGAAGATCCATCTTGACAGATTAGTAGCTGTGCGGTGTTAATTTGTGACTTTAGATTAGCAGTCCCCACCCTTTCCACCAGGTGTGGTGGTGGTGGTGGTGGTGGTGTGTGTGTGTGTGTGTGTGTGTGTGTGTGAGAGAGAGAGAGAGAGAGAGATATTGATTTATAGGGGCTCTGCTTTTATCTATCTATCTATCTTTACTGCTTGCCCAAGACAGTGTCAGCACACCCATAGCAAACAGAACTCCGAGGCAGGATGATTCCTCAAAGGATTGTTTTATTTGGAGGTATCACCTTGGCACAGACTGGTGAAAACCGACTCTGAGAGTTTCCCGCAGTTTTCACCTAATTAAAAAGTGAAAGTTCCCTTTCCCCCCAAAACAATAAATCACACTGTCCAATCTAAGTGCTAGCTGGTAGCCTGTTTATACTCCTCCTCCTCCTCCTCCTCCTCCTCCTCCTCCTCCTCCTCCTCCTCCTCCTCCTCCTCCCTCCTCCTCCTCCTCCTCCTCCCTCCTCCTCCTCCTCCTCTCTCCAGCCAGTGGTTGGAATGTCCTTGGTTCACTGGAGAAACTGTTTTGTTTTGGCTACAAAATCCCGGCTATCTCTATTCCCCTCCTCCCTCTCCCCCAGCTCTCGTGTGGCAACGTTGAAGGCTAAAAAATGGCCTTGGTGAGGCTAGCTTCAGGGTTGACAGACAGTACGTTTACTAAGCTCTTACTTCATGAAGTGGATTTTATTATCTTTGGAAAACAAGGCATCATGATACTCTTGAGGTGTTAAAAAAAAAAGGCCACAGTTATAAAAGTTAAGCTAGCTAGGGATAGGGGTGTATTGCAAAGCCGAGCGTGCTGACCCAGAAACTGGGAGATGGTGAATTCTAGTTCCACCTTAGGCATGAAAGCCGGCTGGGTGACTTTTGGGCCTATCACCATTGATTGTGTCAGGGCCAAGAATCAACACCACACTTTAAATTCCAGTGAAGCTAATTTATCACTCTTCGCCTGTATCTAGTCAACTACAGGGAATCCTTGAGTTACAAATGGAATGGAGTCTGCCCATTCCATTCGTAGCATGAGGATTTGTGGGAGTGAATCTCGTAACTTGAAGGGGATCACTCCCTCCTTTCGCCCACACATTTGCAAATTGAATCTGAGGCTTATTACCCTGTTTCTCCAACAATACGGCCTCCCCCAATAGGAAGTCCCAGCATGTTTTATAGGCATGAAATGAAATTAAGCCCCTCCCCCCCAAATTAAGGCCTATATTAAAACATGCGAAATGGGGGGGGAATGGTGAGGGGGCTTGCCGTTAGGAAGTACTTTTGTTGCACACCCGGATATGGTGCTTGCCTGCGTTGACCCCGATACGAAGTGCCCCACCAACGCCGAGGTCAATATCCAAGCTGTCGCTGCCCACCTGCCCAAAGATGCAGGGCGGGGGGGATTAAGTCACCCCTGAAAAGACAGCCTAGTCATTTTTTCTGAGCTCAAAAAAAAAAAAATAAGACCTGGCCTTATTATATGAGAAACACGGTAAGTGCACATGAGGTATTTCAGGGTGGGGAAGGCCATGGAGGGCCTAGTGTTGGAACAGGCCACCTGCCTAAGACCACCAAGGCCTCCCCGACCCTCTGAAATACCTCATACTCCCCACAGTTGCTTCCCCCCTCCCGACCTGCCGCACTGGATCACTTAACTTTGTGAAGATCTACCAACCAATCTCCTCTCCAGCCTCTCAGCCATGTGCGCCACTCTGCAATTCTGTTTGGGCCTCCACAGGCCTCATGAGGCAGGTTGCCAGCCGAAATGGAGCTTCTGAGAGGGGAATCTGGCCTTCCAAGGCTCCGTTTGGCCCTCCGTAAGCCTCCCCCAGCCTGTTGCAGGCTGAACCTGGTCCCAGGAAGCTCCATTTCAGCCGGCAATGCACAGGACGAATGTTGCAGAATCTGTAGTTGTTCATAAGTTTCATAGTTTTGGGACTTGTTCGCGAATGCTAGGGAGTGCTTATTGTGTAATTTTGAATGTTTGCTAAGGGAACACTCGTAACTCGGGGATTACCTGTAATGGTCAGTACTAAATTGGCTCTATGTTGGAAGTCATTTTTTACTTGGAAGCTTTGAGGCTGCCACATTTAGTGCCTGGGAATTTGGGAGGGAGGCTTTTGTAGTGGGGTAGAACGCTAGACACAACAACATTCTTTCTCAGAGAGTCAAGGACATGTTGCCCTCCACCTGGAGGGGAGTGACTGGGGGTGGGCGAGATGACTGTCCCCTGTTGGGACGAAGATTTAATCAGGCCATGTGATGGACTGACGGGTGCAAGGGATGGATCTTGGATTTGTCTTTTGGAAAGGGAAAACTGGAACTCTCGGGTTTGGGTTTTCCCAGATGTGCCAATACGACAACTCTAATAAAATGGAACGTTGAGGAATTGTTTATCTTGGAGTTTATTGGTTTTAAGTTGGTTCGTTGGAACGCTGACACTCTACATTAGAGTCAACAGAATTGGAGAGACTTGGACTGCTTGTGGGAACATCATGACTCCAGACTGATTCCGCTCTTGACTCCGTCGCCAGCCTTCTCCTACAGCTGGGATCTTAAGAAATCCCTTAACTCACTATGGACCCTTAAAGTAACCATATGATGTCCATGGAGATTTTCAATCATCCAGATCATGGCTATCCCAAAGGTACTTTTTCCAAAAAAAAAAGCAACTGGATTTTCTTGTTGTTGTTTTCCCCTCGAAAACGTTTCACTTCTCATCCGAGAAGCTTGGATGAGGAAATCTATGGAGATCCTCAGCCATCCAGGTCAAGGTTGTCCCAAAGGTGCTTTTTCAAAAGGCAACTGGACTTTGTTTTTTTCTTGAAGACATTTCGCTTCTTACCCAAGAAGTTTCTTCCGCTCTAGCTAAAAGTTATCTGAAGAAGTTTCTTCAGTTCGAACGGAAGAAGTTTCTTGGAGGAGAAGCGAAACATCTTCAAGAAAAAAACCAAAAACAAAATCCAGTTGCTTTTACAAAAAAGCTCCTTGGGGACATGATGAAGAAACTTCCTGGATGAGAAGCGAAACGTTTTCAAAGAGAAAAAAAAACAACCCCAAGAAAATCCAGTTGCTTTTTTGGAAAAAAAATACCTTTGGAATAAGGATACAATGACGCTTTCTGAAGGTCCTGCATCACTAGGAGACTAATACCCTGTTTCCCCGAAAATGCGACCTACCCTGAAAGTAAGTCCTAGCTTGAGTTTTACATGCATGCCTAATATAAGCCCTAGTTAACATTCCACCCACTCCAGAGTGCATGGATAAAAATGAAGTTAGGGTGGGGATGGGGGAGAGGTAGTAGTAGCGGCTGCCCTACTACTTACCTTTGGACAGTTGTAGCCAGGCCTTGCACACCCTGATACCTGCCTTATCGACCCATTTCTTCTGCAGCAGGCAAGGCTGGCCAGGCTTCCCTGAAGGCCTCTGGAGCTGAGAACAAAACTCTGGATCGATCCAGAGCTCTGTTACCAGTTGCAGAGGCCTTCAATTACGCAGAAGAAGAAGTTCCTGAAGGCCTCTGACAGCGAAAAGGAGGCCGGGGGTGACACACACACACACACACACACACGTGAAGTTAGTCAATGGATGACATCCCCCCCCAAAAATAAGACCTGGTACCTGTTTTGGTGGCAAAACAATTCTAAGACAGGGTCTTATTTCGGAGGAAACACGGTAGTAGAGTCACACTCAAGAGCTACACTCTTCGACTTTGCACAGAGGTGAATTTGAGATCTTCGTGAGGGGTGACTTGGGGACGCCTCTTAGTCTGAATCTTCTCCCGGACTTTGGGGCAGCTCTTGACCCAGAGGCATGAAAAGGAGAAGCGGAGAGGAAGACATTTCCGTGGCCAGATTCCTTCCCCTCTTCCTTGCTGGAGGAATATTATGCATTTTCCCCCCACCCCCGACCCCTTCAAGTGCCTGATTAAATTTGACATTTGAAAATAGAACTTTGTGCCAAAATGAGTACGGCACTTCTGAGTATTTTAATTAAGATGTTTAATTCCCATCAAACCTTGATAGTTCTCTTCCTTTCTCCCCCCCTACGTCCCCCACACCTTCCACCATCCTGATTTTTAAGGGTGATCCCTCGTCAACTTCTGAAATTTCCGAAACCTGTACTTAACCTTTAATCGTCGTTCCATTTACATAGGAGTTCAAGCCTGATTAACAACTTTCTAAAGTTCAAGAGTTTTTGGAGTACATGCAAGTAAGAGGGGTTTTTTTTGGGGTGGTGGGGACATTAAGCAGCGGCATTTAATGAAGCCGAACGGCCGATAACGTTACCATCTTAGCTCTTGTGAGATGTCTCAAGTAATTAGTTGGAAAGCTGAAGAACATGAAATATACATTATCCAGGAGTTAAACCGCCGTGCTGCTGTTTCAATGCGCTGCTGCTCTCCTGTGCTTGTTGTGGTTCGCCGGCAGCAGGTGCGGACGGCCGAGGTCTCGGAGAGCGAGGACTCAGATGAGGGGGTCTGTGTGCGATGCAGGGACGGGGCCAGGACCACCAGGGAGTGGAGTGCTGCCTTTGGAGATTGTGGAGGCTGGCAGCAGTGAGGAAGAGCACCCCGAGGAGCCTGTGTCAATCCTGCATGCGTGCAGGGCTCCTCGAAAGAGCAGGAAAGAGCAGCTGCAGCAGCACGGGCGACTCGGGAGGAAGCCTGCAAGTTAATGGCCCCTCCCTTAAGAGACACAAGCCAGCTGAGAAGCCGCAGCTCTTTGCAGACGGCAAAGACGTTTGATACTTGAGCCTGGTGGACCTTAGGAATATCTTGAGTTGGTGTTTGGAGACTCTTTGATTGATTGTTGGAAACTTTAACCTGTTGCTCTTGGCAGCCTTGCCAAAACTTAGCCAGGCTTTTCCTTATCGGAGCTAATGAGTTGGAAGGCGCCTTTTTATCTGCGAGAAGAAACAGGATCCGTAAAATGACACAGTCAAAGGGGGTGCTGTCCCCTTTTGTCTTGTGTTTCCTCTCTTGGAACCAGGTTTGGGTCAGAACAGGGCTACTTGATCGTGGGGCATTTTTTTTATTTTTTTATTTTTGGGGGGTTTCGCATAGTATCAAGCAGTGTTGGGATGCTGCCGGTTCGGGCAGCCCCTGTCTATCCTGTCCCTTTATTTCCTGTTTTGTAGCTCATCTCAATCACGTGGCACAGCTGATTCCCCCAGACACCCGCCTCGCTGTTCTACTTACCGTTGCTGACTTGGAAGGTAAACCGCTGAGCTTCTCAATGCTCCCCACTGGACCCAAGCAATCCAAACCACTTGAAAATAGCCACAAAGTCAGCAACTTCGTGCTCTTACCTACCACCTATGTTAAAAGACTGCTTGCCTTCCCTTGCGAATGACGAGATAAGGCTTTGTGGATCTGGGGGGGGGAAGTTAAATTTACCTTACTTGCAGCTGCTGCACAAGGATTCTAGGCTAGGTCCTCTCTTGACTCCCTCATTCCAGCCTCGCTGGCCATTTCCCAACATGCCACAACCAATATCGTTCAAAATATTGAACATCAGGGCACGGGGAGCCCCTCCTCCGCCCCCACGAAGAATGAAATATTTTGGGGAATGCTAAAAAGAGGCAGAATAGAACAATAGCAGTAGCCCTTAGACTTATATACTGCTTTATAGTGCTTTACAGTTTTCTCTAAGCGGTTGATAGAGTCAACCTCTTGCCCCCAACAATCTGGGTCCTCATTTTACCCACCTCAGAAGGACAGAAGGCTGACTCAACCTTGAGCCTAGAGAGATTTGAACTGTCAAATTGCAGGCAGTCAGCAGAAGTAGCCTGAAGTACTGCACTATAAGCACTGCGCTACCATGGCTCATTGTATTATATTTCCCCAAAGGAGAAATGGAGAAAACATGTTCTTAAAAGGCAGAAAGCAGCCCCCAGTCTTTTCTTAATCGCCCACAGCAGATGCTTACTTAAGGAGCCCGCTTAAGGAGATAAAGAGCTTATCGAAAGAGGGAGCCAGCTATCTAGAGGTCTCCGTTCATAAGCAAAGCAAACACAGAAGCCCATTCAAGACAGGATATTTCGAAGCTCATAAAAGCCGAGTGGTAGGATTAGAACAAGCAGCTTCTCACCCGAGATCCAACAAAGGACGAAAACCATTAGCCACAACAGGAATTGCCCAAACACAAAGCCCATTTTGCACAAATCCCCAAACTTCAAAAAGAGAGAACCATCTAAGAACCCTTCCTCTTACCCAGTTGGTTGTTCAGCTGCCCCAGAGCCCCAAACCTTGGTCCTCAATCAATGGGCCTTCTTTCCAATCGGCCTCTAGCCTCCATTTTAATTCCAGCGTCCTTCTCTCAGCTTGCAACTGAGCCAGATGGATTTTCCCTTCCAACGATGGGAAACTTCATTTCAGCATAATCCTTCCATAAGGATAGGAAGTCAGCGCCTCGGAGAGACCGATCGATCGTCCAAGTCTCAACTCCTGGTTTAGAGTCCTGATAGGTTTCTTGAGCGGATCCTTTCTGCGTCGAGAGGAGGTTTTTGGCTACAAGTAAAGACGTTTGATGCATAAATGAAGTGAACATACGAGAGAAGGCATAGTGTGGTGGAATGTAGTCTGGATTCCCAGGAGGGAGGGGTTGCATTCCAGAGGAGCAGGAGACAACACAGTTTAACTAGTTTGTGTGGGAGAAATGATGGCTTCTCCCTAGGATTATTTTTTTACAGAGTATGTAATGAATAGTGCAAGTAGCCTTCTTTATGAGATCTTTGACGGCCTCTGAGCTTAGGGGCTTTCTTGCAGACGTTTCATTACCCAGCTAGGCAACATCATCAGTGCTAGAAGCAGAGATGGCATTCAGCAGGCTCTGACCGGTTCTGGAGAACCGGAAGTGGAGATTTTGAGTAGTTCGGAGAACAGGCCAATCCTACCTCGCACTGCGCCCGCCAACCCCATTTACTCTCTTCCTCCCATCGAATCCCAGCTGATCGGCTGGGTCTTCTTTGGTTACCTTGCACAGGAGAACGGAGCTGGAAAGCAGGTTAGTGGGGTGGGGAGTGAATGGGATTTTGTAGTAATATCCTTCCCCTGCCACACCCACCAAGCCACACCCACAGAACTGGTAGTAAAAAGTTTTGAATCCCACCACTGGCTAGAAGGGAGTCGGTTTGCCCTTCCTTCCTTCCTTCCTTCCTTCCTTCCTTCCTTCCTTCCTTCCTTCCTTCCTTCCTTCCCTTTCTCTCTTCCCCTCCCTCTCCCTCTCCCTCTCTCTCTTTCTCAGAGATACAAATGAAGGTATCCATCCATTGTGGTGCTACAGGGTTTCCAAACTTCCCATTCATTCCCACACACACAGAAACCTGGGTGTCTCTCGGTCATCGTATGGCCCACATGAAGCCTAAAGCTTGGAAGTAACTCCGAAGATTTTCGACAGCAGGCAGATATCTCATTTAATTTAATTTTACTCATCTGTTCTCTAAGCTTTGGTGATGTCTGATTAAAAAAAAACAACAACCTGCAAGAATTTGGAGACAGGAATACCAACCTTATTCTAGTATTTCTGGGACGAGTAGTTTTCTACTTTATCTTTGGATAAATTGGGAATAAAAAAAGAATATAGTGGTGAGAATTTTTGACTGTGCTATTTTTAAGATGACAGAGGAAAAAAAAAAAGGTACAGTCGGCATTTTCTGTTTTCTATTCCTTCCAAATTTCCTTTCCTTTTCAAACTTGCCAAAACATCACACACATGATTTTCTTTCAAACCTAGCTACTGTCTATGTATGTGAATCAGTAGGACTGCTTGTCAGTGGGTGATGGCACTAAGAATTGACTCTGGAAGGCTTTTGAAAAAATATTGCAATGTATTTAACAAATCGACTCTTTTTTTAAAACCAAAGCGGAATGGATTATTTCTGTATTCTATATCTTGGAGGAAAATGGTTGATATTTTTACGTTATTTTATTATTATTATTATTTTATTTATGTTTTTAAAATTTTATTTTATTATTTCATGTCACGTCACTTCACATCATTTTATTTTTGTTTTATTTTTTTTAATTTAATTTAATTATTTTTTTCATTAGCCCATCTCCTCTGTAAGGCGACTCTGCAGTCTAGCTAGTTTTCCTCCTGGCTCAAGTTTGTCCAATTGTTGACCTTTTGTTTTGTTCTCTAAATGGATTGATGTGGACAACCGATGGGGGAAAAAAAATTGAAAGTAAATATCAACGATATTAATTTTCACCAAACCTTCCAAGGCCTGCTTGTCCTGCCTGGCTTTAGAGATTGGTTAGCTAGTCACTGTTAAAACACTAAATGTAAAATATCAAAAAGACATCAATGCTGCCTACCCTAGAGTTAAAAGGTAAAGAAGATTCAGAGTATTACGCGGTATGGGAAAATGGGTATAAGTGGATGGACAATAGGAATAAAAATTGTAGAGATAAGAAAGTATTGAAATGTATACGAGTAATTAGAAATGTGTAGAAATGTGTATTTGTAACAAAGATGCCTCAGTACTGTTAAAGATGTTTGAGATGTGTTAAGAAAAAAGGCAATAAAAATATATTTTTAAAAAAAGACATACCGTATTTCCCCATGTATAAGCCACCCCTTTTTTCCAAAATTTTCAAGCCCAAAAAGTGAGGGGTGGCATATACAAAGCAGGTACACTTTTATACGTGAAAAATGCATAAAATAATAAAGTAGGAATAAACTGGTTTTCCAGCAGTATGCTATACTTTTTGTAAAATTGTACGTGATGATACGATTACGAGTGCGAGTACGCGATAGAAATGCATACGCTAGGCATCGGCCTGAATGCTTCGTTCCTACTCTCGTTCCGATGCGTAGATTGCTAGCGTCGCCGCACCGCTTTCGGCGTCATGACCGAAGTTGTAGATCTAGGCGTCGAATTTTGTTTCTTTGTAAATTTTCTTTCTTCATAACTTGTTTCTCTAATAAAATATTTTTCAAAACTTCACAGTCCAAAAATTGGGGGTGGCTTATACAAAGGGGTGCTTATACATGGGAAATACGGTAAATGCTGTCCACTATGGTGTCCTTCTGGGCTGGCTGCAGAGTTTAGGGTGGATGGCACTGTCCAGCCAATCCTTGACTTACAGCCATTCATTTAAGTGACCATTCAAATTTAAAATGGCACTGAAAAAAGGGACTTATGACCATTTTTGACCCATGGTGGCGCAGTGGTTAAAATATAGTATTGCAGGCTACTTCTGCTGCCTGCGGGCTGCCTGCAATTTGACAGTTCGAATCTCACCAGGCTCTGGGTTGACTCAGCCTTCCATCCTTCCGAGGTGGGTAAAAGGAGGACCCAGATTGTTAGGGGCAATAGGCTGACTCTGTAAACGACTTAGAGAGGGCTGGAAAGCACTATAAAGCAGTGTATAAGTCTACCGCTATTTTTCATACTTAACTTCGTTGCAGAATCCCAGTGGTCACGTGATCAAAATTTTTGGAACTTGTACTTACGACAGTTGCCATGTCCCGTGGTTGCGTGATCTCATTTTACGACCATCTGACGAGCCGCATCAATGGGGGAAGGAAAGATTCACTGAACTGTGTGGCTAATCTCACAACTGCAGCGATTCACTGAACAACCGTGGCAAGAATAAGTTGTCACCTGGGGCTGGACTCACTTAACAACCGTCAGCCATGGTCATAGATCAGGGACTATCTGTACTATCTTTTGGGATTCACCAAAGGGGATCACGTGACTCCCAGGGACGTTGCAACCATCATAAGTACGACGAGTCAGTTGCTAATCCTCTGGATTTGGATCATGCGGCCATGGGAATGCAGCGACGGTCGTAAGTGAGAAAAACGGTCCTCAGTCTCGTTGTAACTTTGAACGGTCACTAAGTGAATGGTCGAAAGTCGAGGGCTACGTACTCTAGCCAGGGGTCCCCAACCTTTTGGACCTCAGGGACCACCAAACTCATCATTTTAAATCCTGCGGATCAGAGACCCTGGGAAAATCCCCCCAAAAGTCTGCAGGAAAATCCCCCACCCTATTTTCCTACTGATCGGTCGTTCTTTATTTGGGATCGCAGGATACCATTTCCAGCTCCGTTCTCAAGGGGAGAGAGAGAGAGAGACTTTTGGCTTCATGCAAGGAAAGCAGCAGAAGCAGCAGAAGTCTTTCTTGCTCTCCTCCAAACTCCACCAGAAAGGAGTCTTTGTGAGACTTTTTGTGCCGGCACAACCTCTTAGAGCAGGCGGCCCTGCAGGGTCCCAAAGATTCATTTCTGGCAGAGTTTGGGGGTGAGAAAGAAAGAAAGATTTTTTGCCGCCAAAAGCAGAAGAAGAAAGAAGCGGAAAGAAGCAGCCCGGTGGCCAGGCCAGGCGGGTGGGGTGCTTGGGGCAAGTTCCCCCCTCCGCCCTTTCCCCCTCTCCCCTCACTACCTCGCGTTGTTTGCAAAGCAAGTGACGCGCAAACCTTGTGTTCCCGTGGACCATGTGTGCAGCGCAGCCTCGTGTTCCCGCATAGCACGGTTTAATTGCTTTAGGGATTGCTTGTGGGGGTGTGTGATATTTCTCTGTGGACCACCAAAATTTTGCAGACCGCCAGTGGTCCCCGCCCCACTGGTTGGCGACCACTGCTCTAGCAGGTGTCCTATCAAAGGAATACCGCAGAATTTCACAGAGGGGAAAAGGTTCGGGTTTTGCCAGTTGCAAACCTCATTCCTGCCTCCCACTTTTGCAACGCCCGCAAATGTTGGTAGCTCTATGCAAATCAAGCAATTAGTGTTGACGATGAATAGCGTGGAGCCAGTCTGGATATTCCTGCCATTAGCCAAGCAGCCCTTCCTTCGAGGTTTGTTTGTCTGCTGAAAAAAAAACTTCTCCTTTTGTCCTTGCATGGTAATAAGCTCTGAACAGATGATGGCACTTGAGGACGAGACAGACAAAAAAGTAATAATCATCATAAGAATGCTAGAGCTATTAAACTGAATTCCTCGGAAACGTTTAAGAGACAATTGGCAGGACAAAACGGTAGGCCAAGAAACTACGTATATGTCTATCTATAGACGTCTGAAGTAACCCAAAGCTCATTTTTTTTTTTCCAGTAAGAAAAACTGCCTGGAGAGGTTTTTTGGAATGCCTGTTGCATTGGAGGAAGTAGGGCAGAATAACAGAGGTGGAAGGGACCTTTTGAGATCTTCTAGTCTAACCCTTTGCGAAAGCAGGAGACCCTATACCATTCCAGACCAATCGTTCTCCAAACTCTTCTTAAAAGCTTCCAGTGTTGGAGAATTCACAACTTCTCAAAGCAAGGCACCGCCGGGAAATTTTTTCCTTCGTTCTAGGTTGCTGGGCAAGGATGTACACGCAGGGCTTCTGAATGAAGAAACTAGGTTTGTTTTGGAGCAGAACAGTAAAAAAAAAAAAAAAAAACCCAGTCTAATCAAAGTCCCACCAAGAAAACCTCCGCCATCCTTGACAGCTGAAGTCACTTGGATATAAACAGAGAGACAGTCCCATTCCCCTCTAAGCACTGATGTTACCTTGTTGGGTCATGAAATGTCCCAACCAAACTCAGAGAGACTCAAAGACCCCACACTCGTCCTCGTTTTCTTGCAGACATTTCATGACCCAACTAGGTAGTATCATCAGTGTTAGAAGAGGTTGGGTTGTGCAGGGAGGAGGAGGGGGCAGACTCTGGAATCCTCGGTGCTCTCTCTACTATTACTATGACCAGCCCCAAGTATAATCTCGTTGCAATAATCCAGGTGTTCGATATCACGTCCATGCCATTTCCCCCTCTCCTCCTTCTCTCCACAAACTCCACTCCCTTCTAACACAGATGATGCTACCTAGTTGGATCACAAAGAGTGCAAGAAAGCAACCCAGGTTAGAAAAGCACCAAGGAGCCCACAGAGCCATTTTTAACTATGACTTAAGGGTGGTAGCATGCTGTCCGAAGGCGCGATTTGATTGTCGGGGCTTCCTGGCCTACATACAGATCTACCATCCTGGCCTTAACCTTCTAAGCCAGCCTAGAAGCCTCGGTTGCAAAGGAAGAGTGCCTGAAAATGGAGGGGAAGGAGGCCAGGATTACTTTGCAAGGCTTGTTTCTGGCTTGTTTAATAAATCATGGCTGCTACAAATGTTGGATTAGTATGAACGCAACTGTTGGCTTGTCACTCAAGGGATGAATGGCTGGAGGTCATAGAAGGACGTTCTGTTTTTTTTTTTTCCTCCAGGCTTTGAAATAGTGCTGGAGTGGAGCATCTCCTGCTAATCTTCCTTTGTTCTGTTCTATAAATTATAAATTATAAAATCTCTATGAATTATGTAAAAACCGAGATATTCTATGCACTAAGGTTTCATTTAAAAAAAAAAAAATTACTTTATTTTATTATTTATATTTTTTTGCAGGGCTGATAACGCCGCGGCAGTCAGAAGCCGCTCTGAGCGTCATGTACAGTTTACACCTTTTGTAAAGTTGGGGTAAAACACACACAAACCTAAAATACACACGACTCGTTTAAGTTTTGTTTTCATGCTGATTTCTCTCCCCCTCCCCCCCGTCTTAAAATAACAGAGGAATAGCAAATAATAAATGGGAAGGAACCAGGGGTGGCTATTCTTATCAATCATTCATATGGCACGCCTAATGTGCAGGAAAGCTTTTGTTTTCTCATATGGATTTCTTTCGTCCTCAATTTTTTTTAAAAAGAAACAACAATAACAAGAGTTGGAAGGGACCTTGGGAGGTCTTCTAGTCCAACCCCCTTGGTTCAGCAGGAGACCCTATACCATTTCATACAAATGGATGTCCAATCTGTTCTTAAAACTTCCAGTGATGGAGAAGGAAGAATGGAAGGAAGGAAGGAAAGGAAGGAAAGTAGGAAGGAAGGAAGGAAGGAAGGAAGGAAAGTAGGAAGGAAGGTGAGGGAGGGAAGGAAGGAAGGTGAGGGAAGGAAGGAAGGAAGGAAAAAAAGGAAGGAAGGTGAGGGAAGGAAGGAAGGAAGGAAGGAAGGAAGGAAGGAAGGAAGGAAGGAAGGAAGGAAGGAAAAAAAGTAGGAAGGAAGGTGAGGGAGGGAAGGAAGGAAGGTGAGGAAGGAAGGAAGGAAGGAAAAAAAGGAAGGAAGGTGAGGGAAGGAAGGAAGGAAGGAATGAAGGAAGGAAGGAAAAAAGGAAGGAAGGGAAGGTGAGGGAGGGAAGGAAGGAAGGAAGGAAGGAAGGAAGGAAGGAAGGAAGGAAGGAAGGTGAGGGAGGGAAGGAAGGAAGGTGAGGAAGGAAGGAAGGAAGGAAAAAGGAAAAAGGAAGGAAGGAAGGAAGGAAGGAAGGAAGGGAAGGAAGGAAGGAAGGAAGGAAGGATAACAGAGTTGAGAAGGGACCTCAGAGGTCTCCTACTCCAACACACACACCCCGCTCAAGCAGGAAATCCTACATTATTTCAGACAAATGACCGTCCCGTTTCTTCTTGAAAACCTTCAGTGCTGGAGCACCCACTTCTGGTGGCAAGGAGTTCCACTGATTAATTGTTTTCACTGTCAGAAGTTCTAGGTTGGATCTCCCTATAATGATCTTCCATTGGTTACTTCTTACCCTGCCCTCCGATGCTTTGGAGAATAGATGAACCTTTTGCTGTGTGACAACCTGTCAGATATTGGAAGACTGTTTATGCCACTCTTAATCCTCTTCCCCTAATCCACTTCCTCCTTCTTCCTCCCTATCTCCATTCCTTCCTTCTCCTACTCCTCTTCCTCCTTCTCTTCTTCCCTTCCTCCTACCCTCCCTTCCTTTCTCCTCTCCTTCCTCCTCCTCCTCTTCTCCATCCTTCCTTGTTCCTTCCTTCGATCCGTCCTTCTTTCCTCCTCCTCTTCCTCTTCCTCCCTTCTTTTCTCCTCCTTCTCTTCCTCCTTCTCTTCTTCCCTCCCTTTCTCCCTTTCTCCCTTCCTCCTCCTCCTGCTCCTTCCTTCCTTCCTTCCTTCCTTCCTTCCTTCCTTCCTTCCTTCCTTCCTTCCTTCAAAAAAGGAATGTTCTGCCAGGAATTGGTTGACTTAGATGTCCAACCTCTGACTTATTTCCAGAATTTGAACACAGTTACTAGTTAATGGATACTATTTCATCATTCTGATATCATAAATCAACAATAAAAGATACGACTTGGAAATCACGCACCTTTTAATCGCAACCAGTGGGATGGTTTGAAGGTGCTCTGATACCTGTCTTGCCCAAAACTGCACCCTCTTCCCTTGTCCTTGTCCAAATTTGGTTAGGGTCCATGTCCAACCGATTAGGGTTTTATGTGCTGATGGTCGTATTCAACCTTTTTTGCACAGAAAGTCAGAAGTCTTTGTTATAAATCGACGGGGCCCTATAGATTTTAACACCCCTCATAAATCTTCTTCTTTATGGATTGGATTAAGGTCAAAAAGGATTTTGATGGATGGCTTTGCCACAAATAATTAAACCTTGTAGAAGCCAATTCTCTTACCACTTTTCCATCTACAAGCAAACTAGTCTAATCTCTACAGCAAGTAACAAACAAATGGGTTTGCATAGTTGCAGACACCCAGCCTCTGCCTTTTACTCATCAAGTCCCAATAAGAATATAACAGATAACAGATAATCAGAGTTGGAAGGGACCTTGTAGGTCATCTAGTCCAACCCCCTGCCCAAGCAGGAGACCTTACACCATTTCTGACAGAGGGCAGTCCAATCTCTTCTTGAAAGTCTCAAGTGATGAAGCTCCCACAACCTTTGAAGGCAACTTCTGTTCCATTGGTTGATTCTTCTCACTGTCAGAAAGTTTCTCCTTATTTCCAGGTTGAATTTCTCCTTGACTAGTTTCCATCCATTATTCCTTCTCTGGCCTTCAGGTGCTTTGGAGCAGCGGTCGCCAACTGGTGGGCCGCGGCACACTGGTGGGCTGTGAGAAAATTTTGGTGGGCCGCAGAGAAATGTCACCTCCAGAGCACCCCCCCCCAAAGCAATTAATCCAGGCTGTGCAGAAACACAAACCTGTGCCGCCCACATGGCCCGAGGGAACCTGCCCCGCCCACTCACTCCTTACCTGGCAAACTTGCCTTTTAAATTTCTATTTTTCCTTTTTCCGACCATCATCTGTTCTTGTTGTGCGGGAGATTTAGATTAGCTAGGAAGCAGGAAATGGTTGGATTTCTTGCTTTCGAGATAGCCTTTATATCTTCGTTTCTACTTTTAGGTACAGCCAAACCTCCCTTAGGACTGAAGGTTTGCTTGCAAGCAAATTCAGTGCAGACTCACGGCAAGCAAATTTAAGAGACTGAGCTAGCCGATGGCAGATAGATAGATCACTGAATGATTCTGTGAGCAACTCAATCTGCCTGCTTTGCCTGATTTGGGGTAAAAGTTGCTCTTTTTTAAAATTAAAAAATCAGTATTTACATGCATGGTGTGTTGTGAGTTAATTTTGTGAGTTTGCTTGCAAGCAAATTTTATGTGACAGACTGAGCTAGCCAATGGCAAGATAGATAGATTTCTGAATGAATCTGTGATTCTGTGAGCAACTCAATCTGCCTGCCTGCTTGGCCCGATTTTGGGTAAAAGTTGCTCTTTTTTAATAAAACATTCAATATTTATATAAATATTTATAATATTTACATACGAGCCATGCCCAGCCAGTCACGTGACCACCCAAGCCGCACCCACAAATTAGGCCACACCCACAGAACCAGTTAGTGGTCCCTGGGATCTAAAATTATGAGTTTGGTGTCCCCGAGGTCCAAAAGGTTGGCGACCCCTGCTTTGGAGAATAGCTTGACCCCTTCCTCCTCTCTATGGCAGCCCCTCAAATATGGAAAGGCTGCTATCCTGTCTCCCCTGGTCCTTCTCTTCACTGGACTAACCAGGTCCAGCAATGGTTCATTGTATATTTTAGTCTCCAGTCCCCTCATCATCCTGGTTGTTCTTGTCTGTACTTTTTCTAGAACCTCAACATCTTTTTTTATAGTGTGGTGACCGAAACTGGATGCAGGACTCTGGGTGTGGCCTTATATGAATGGAGCACAGCCGATCTTTGACCTGCGGCCACAATTTGCGTGGCTAAACTGGACTCTTGTTTAAGTAAAGGTTGCCCCATTTGGCAACCTTTCTTGCAGTTGTTAAGGGAACTGCTGCAGGTGTGAAGTTAGGAACACGGTTGCAACGTGAATCTGCCCCTCCCCATTGGCCTTGCTGGTCAGGAGTTTGCAAAAGGGGATCAGGTGACCCCTGGACACTGCGACCGTCATAACTATAAGTCAGTTGCCAAGTATCTGAATTTTGATCACGTTTCCACGGGGATGGGATGGATTGGGACAGGAGATTGCTGGAAGGGACCTTGGAGCAGAGGTGGGTATTCAGCCGGTTCTGACCGGTTCTCGAGAACCGGTAGCGGAAATTTTGAGTTGTTCGGAGAACCGGCCAATTCCCCTTCTGACTGGCCCCGCCAACCCCATCTCTTCTCTGCCTCCCATCGAGTCCCAGCTGACCGGCTGGGTCTTCTTTGGCTGCCCTTCACAGGAGAACAGAGCTGGAAAGCAGGTTAGTGGGGTGAAGAGGGAAGGGGGATTTTGCAGTATATCCTTCCCCTGCCACGCCCACCAAGCCACACCCACAGAACCCGTAGTAAAAAAATTGGAACACCACTTCTGCCTAATCCAACCCGCTGCTCGAACAGGAGAATACTATTTCAGATAAGTGGCTGTTCAGTCTCCTCTTGAAAACCTCCGGGGATTTAGCACCTACAACCTCTGGTGGCCAGCTGTTCCACTGGTTAATTGTTCTCACTGTTAGGAAGCCTCTCCTTAATTCCAGGTTGCTTCTCTCCTTGATGAGTTTCACCCACCGTTTCTTGTCCTGCCGTCAGGTGCTTTGGAAAATAGGTTGACGCCCCTCTTCTTTGGGGCAGCCCCCCAAATATTGGAAGACTGCTCTCAGATGCCCCCTCGTCCTTCCTTTCTTTAGACTGGCCATGCTTAATTCCTGCAAGCCTTCTTCCTATGTTTTAGTCTCCAGGCCTTTCATTATCTTAGTTGCTCTTCTCTGCACCTTTTCCAAAGTCTCAACCTCTTTGTTTTAATGGGGCGACCAAAACTGGATGCCGTATTCCAGGTGGGGCCTTACTAAGGCTTTATAAAGCGGTAGTAATACATCATGGGGGTTTTGATTCTACCCCTGTGTTTATACAACCAAGGATGTATTAGTTTTATTTGTGGGGGGGGATGTAAGTTGTAAGTATGAAAAATTTGATTGTGAGGATTACCCGGGCAGCCACTTCTTGGAGCAAACAGGGCAGACTTGTGTAAATATTTCTAGATTGTATGTACTCCGTGAAGGATCTTAGCTTGCGATGGGTCTCTGCTAAAGCATCATGTATATATATAGTTTTGCTTGATGTTCTCTTTGGGTTCTTTGGTCTCCTGAACCTGGATTTTATTTACAGTCTTCCTGCCTCCCAATCCCTTTTGAATTTAATAAACAACCGTAAAAAGGGAAATAAGAAATGACGAAAAATATTCGATGAATAAACAAGGGGTTGAAAAATACAACGGAAGTGTTAGTTTCTCTATATCATTAGGTCGCCGTGAATGGCTGAATATATGACATTGCTTTACAAGACTAAAAAAAAAAAAATGTATTGAGCTCTTAAAATGAGCAGGATTATCAAGAAATAGGGCCAGCATGCTATAAAACTCACAGGGGAGATCTATAAACTGTAATAATTTCAATTCAGGTTACCAAGAATCTGTTCTGATTCAGATATCCTGTAAAATTGAATTATAGGTTCTTTAGATAGATAACACAGATAGATAGCTCCTTGGATGAGAAGGGAAAAGTCTTCAAAGAAAAAAACAAAATAAAACCAGGAAACGCAGTTGCTTCTTGAAAAAGCCCCTTTAGGATTTAACTCATCCCATCTTGCGATGTCCGATGTAGACTTTGTGTAAACTTTTGGTGACACATTCTTTTCGGGACTGGTACAGCAAATAGGTAAGACGCAGAGCAAAGCAAACCGCAAACATATTTCTTTTGCCTTAGATGAAGAAGAATAAAAATAGCAACCTCTTGGCCGCGAATAAATCTGAGATATTTATGGATACAAACCAGGTTATTGCTATTTAATTGCATTGCTTTTTATAAACAAAAACAACAACAAGCGATATTTTCAGCTTTGTCTGATGAGCAGCTTAATTCTTTTGGCCTGCTTGTTTCCTGTTAATTTGTTTAAATAAGAGTTGCACTTTGCTGTTCTGTTCCACTTGGTACTGTCAGGGCTGTTCTATTAGGTTAGGCGGTTTCCTTGCTGGGTGAAATATAATTAGCATTAATTCCTCCAGCTTCTTAGGAGACTGAGGTGTTGTCAGTGCCTTAATGTGCCTTAATCACAAACAACTCCTCCTCCTCCTCTCCTCCTCTTTCTCCTTCTCCTCCTTTTCCTCCTCCTCCTTCTATTCTTCTTCTTCTTCTTCTTCCTCCTCCTCCTCCTCCTCCTCCTCCTCCTCCTCCTTCTTCTTCTTCTTCCTTCTCCTCTTCTTCTTCTTCTTCTTCTTCTTCTTCTTCTTCTTCTTCTTCTTCTTCCTCCTCCTCCTCCTCCTCCTCCTCCTCCTCCTCCTCCTCCTCCTCCTCCTCCTCTTCCTCCTCCTCCTCCTCCTCCTCCTCTTCTTCTTCTTTCTCCTTCTCTCCTCCTCCTCCTTCTTCTTCTCTCTCCCTCCTCCTCTCCTCCTCCTATTCTTCTTCTTCTTCTTCCTCCTCCTCCTCCTCCTCCTCCTTCCCACATTCCTGTTCAGTTAAACTGTGATTTATTGGTAAAGCCTTTCAGAGATTTCATTGGGATAAAACTCTCCTTTTTTCCTCTTTTTTCTTCTTCCAGATGCTGCTGACAGAATACCTGGACATGAAAAACACACGAGCCCCTTCAGAGCCTTCAGCTCAGCTGAGCTATGCCAGCTCCGGGAGGGAGTTTGCGGCATTTTTTGCAAAAAAGAAACCTCAAAGGCCCAAGACCTCTTTGTTCAAGTATGTGCAGCTCTGTCTTTTTTTCACCCCCAAGTTGTGTTTTGTGTGGAAAATAGTCAGTGGTGGGTTTCCAAATATTTTCTTACTGGTTCTATGAGCAATCCTATGCAGAGGTGGTATTCAGCAGGTTCTGACCAGTTCTGGGGGAACCGGTAGTGGATATTTTGAGTAGTTTGGAGAACCGGTAGCGGAAATTTTGAGTAGTTTGGAGAACTGGTAGCGGATATTTTGAGTAGTTCGGAGAACCGGTAGTTGATATTTTGAGTAGTTCGGAGAACCAGTTGCGGAAATTTTTAGTAGTTTGGGGAACCAGCAAATGCCACCTCTGGCTTGCCTCACCCCATTCTATTCTCTGCCTCCCATTGAATCCCAGCTGATCGGCTGGGTCTTCTTTGGTTGCCCTGCACAGGAGAACGGAGCTGGAAAGTAGGTTAGTGAAGTGGGGAGAAAATGGGGGATTTTGCAGTAACCTTCCCCGGCCACGCCCACCAAGCCACGCCCACCTGTAGTACAAACGGGTAGTAAAAAAAATTGAATCCCACCACTGGTCCTATGCCCCCGCGCTTTGCGCAGAGCTCAAAGACCAACCTCTGTCCCAACCTTGGTGAGTGAGCTGAGCTGGTTTTTAGCTCAGTTGAGGCGTGGCAATCCGCTTTGCCGCATGAATCAGCTGAGCTAAAAAACAAGGGAATATAGGAGAGGTAACGGCAGGGGCGGTGGGGGCGGGGCCAACCGTTTTTTGCCGGTTCTGTGAACTAGTCAAAATTTCTGCTACCGGTACGCTAGAACCAGTCCGAACCAGCCAGTGGTATGTTTCAAATATTTTTTACCACCGGTTTGGTGGGCGTGGCTTGGTGAGTGCGCTTTGTGTGGGCGTGCCCACTTTGCGCCAGGCACGCGTGCCAAACACGCACTTTGCGCAGGCACAGAGGCGTTTTGAGTCACCTCCTGCAATCCTGCACGCTCCCTGATGCTTCAGCCGCTGCTGCGCGGCGATTGCCGTGCCGCGCAAAGCAGCTGCGCTTCAAAAGCAGGACATAACGGTTCGTAGGGGAGCCCCGACGGGCCAAACGCAGAGCATCGGTTTCATCGCCGCTACTGGCTCAGCAGAACCGGGCCAACCTGGTCGAATACCCACCCCCCGGAACCGGCTGAATACCACCTCTGAACTTAAGTTCTGAAGTCTTCCATGCTTCGTTCTGTTTTTTTGAGAGTCACTCCACAGGTACATTTGCTCTACAGCTAATCCTTGACTTGCGAACCGGAATTGAGCCCCCAATATTTTTGTTGCGAAGCGAGACGGCGGTTAAGTAAGCTTTGCCGCATTTTATGGCTTTTCTTGTCACGTCCGTTAAGCGAATCCCTGCAGTTGTTGAGTTAGGTTGTGTTGTGACTCCGAGATTCGAACCTGATCAGTCAGCAGATGTGGGTTCGAGTGGTGAAGAAGATCTGGCACTGAGATTCGAGCCTGCATCATTAAGTGACTTAGAGGGGAGTCAAGGAGAGGGAGAGGAGTTGGATCTGAGATATGAGCCTGATTTATTGGAGTCCACTCCCTCCCGTGAATCTACTTCCCTGATCGCACCTCAGGTGTTAACTGTTAATCAGGAAAGTGTGTCAGAGGCTTCAAGTGGTGATGAAACTGCCGGATGCTGGCTGGATGTCAGAACTAGGAGAAGATTGAGACATCAATCTCAATTAGAAAAGAGACATCCAGCGAAGGATTAATTAAGGAGACTGACACGCCCTCTCTCCGAGGATATAAGGGAGCGTACGAGTTCGTAATCTTTGCTGGAAAACAAAGTGGATTTTGCCTTGGAAAGAAGCGCGTCTGACTACAGCGTGGTGATTTACGAACTATACAGAATTGCCGGACAGAGTCTAGGAGGATTGCCAAAGGACTGTGATAACGGAGCAATTGAATCTTCTGTCTCTGGTTTTGTTTGCGTAAAGTATTTGAACTCTGTAACTTGAGATTGCCACCTGTGGATACAGGTGGGACAGAACAGGTTGTTAAGCGAATCTGGCTTCCCTGTGGATTTTGCTTGCCGGAAGGTCGCAAAAGGGGATCACGCGCCCCAGGGACACTGTGACCGTCATAAATAGGAATCAGTTGCTCGGCGACACCGCCTGTCTGTCTCCTGTTTACAGCACAGTCCTTTTAGCCGTTCCAAGAAGGCTCCACACCCATTTGCACCACTCAGGTGGCCCTGAGGACACAGATAAACCTCCAGGTGGCCTCAACGTCTCTCTAAAAGGAGGCAAATGACCAGCTGTCTGCAAAGAATATCAATCCTTTCATTTCCCCACCATCCAGTCAGAAGGTTCCACACCCATTTGCACCACTCAGGTGACCCTGAGGACACAGATAAACCTCCAGGTGGCCTCAACGACCCTCTAAAAGGATGCAAATGACCAGCTGTCTGCAAAGAATATCAATCCTTTCATTTCCCCACCATCCAGTCAGAGCTGAAGAAGCTTCTTGGAGGAGAAGCGAAACGTCTTCCAATAAAAACCAGAAAGCCCAGTTGACGCTTAAGAAAAAGCATTTTGGCGACACTATTGGAAAGACAAAAAGTCAAGCAGCGACTTGGATAAAGTCCTTTGGCTAAGATCTAACATAGATTTTGTTATAACAGCAGATTGAGTTGGAAAGGGACCTTGTAGGTCATCTAGTCCAACCCCCCGCCCAAACAGGAGACCCTACACCATTTCTGACAGGTGGGAGTCCAATCTCTTCTTGAAAGCATCCAGCGATGAAGCTCCCACAACTTCTGAATAACAGGATAATAACAAGTTAACCGAGGTTGGAAGGGACCTTGGAGGTCATCTAGTCCAACCCCCCGCTCAAGCAGGAAAACCTTAACCATTCCAGGCACATGGTTGTCCAGTCTCTTCTTGAAAACGTCCAGTGTTGGAGCATTCACGACTTCTGGAGGCAGGCAGTTCCACTGGTTAATTGTTCTCACTGTTAGGAAGTCTCTCCTTAATTCCAAGTTGCTTCTCTCCTTGATGGGTTTCCGCCCATTGTTTCTTGTTCTGCCCTCTGGTACCTTGGAGAGTAAGTTGAACCCCCCTCTTCCTTGTGACAGGATGCTATCCTGTCTCCCTTAAGCCTTCTCTTCATTCAAGTAGACCTATCCAGTTCCCTTCATTGTTCAGATTTGAATTGAAATCTGACTTTTTAATTCTTCTCCCGGCTTAAATTTTTTTCTCTCTCTTCCTGCCAGTGATGTTGCCGCTTAATTAAAAATTCTTTTTTTTGAAACATTATGGTACAGAAAAGCCAAAACCGACACATCTGTTGAAATTCACTAAATGCCCGACAGCTAGGATTGATGCCATTCTGTAGAACAGAAGAACCCCGTAAAAATACAGCCCAGCGTCAATAAAAATCTCAACACGCTCCAGGACAATACCAATAAAATAGAGGCTGGATAAAATATGACAAGAACCGATGGCAAAAGCAGATTGCAAAAAACACAACAGGTTGTTTAATAACACACACACACCCCCCACCGAAGAACAGAAACAGTTTTGTGTATCTGCACAAAGAGGCTTTGTTTGAGTTGGGAGAACAATCTAGAAAGTTGCAGATAAGCCTGGCTTTCTCTTGCCGCAAAAGCAATGTGGGAAGTCTTTGAATTGGCTTTGCTAAGAAAACCATTGCAAGTAGTCCTCGACTTAGGACAATTTGTTTAGTGACTGTTCAAAGTTATAACGGTCCTGGAAAAGGGACTTGGGACCGGGTTTTTTTTCACACTTATGACCATTGCAGCATCCTGTTTTGACCCAGGCTTCCGGAGACCATAATTAAGCACATGCTTAGTCCAAACAACTCTTGTTTTATTTCAGTGCTGGGAATTAGGTTCATTCCCAGCCCGTAATGAGTCCCAAATAGCCTCTCAAGATAAGCACCCACCTTTCATCTCCTTTGAATGGCTGCCAACAACTACGGCGCCAAATGAACTGTAAAAAACCAACCAAAGTACAAAGTCCACCCAGAGCTTCAAGGATTAATCCGAACCGAGCGAACGACTTTGCTTCCTGCAAAGGCTTCTCTACCTTTGCCTGTCCTTTATCCCTTATGGGAGGGGCAATCACCTCCCAGCCTTACTCCCGAGTCGCCCCTTCTGTTTCCGCTGCTCTTGCCTTCTAGCAGCTCTGTGCATACGCGCACTGGGAACAGGCTCCCTTTGTTCCTCTTCCTTGCTGCTACCAGACACTGAAGGCTCCGGAGGCAGCACCCCACTCCCAGATGGTCCTGGCCCCATCTCTGCATCGAACGCAGGACCCTCACCCGAGTCCTCTCCAGACTCCTGGACTGGTCCCCTTTCTTCCCCACTGTCCGATTCCGCTGCCGTCTGCGCAGGCTGCTGGCAAACCACAACACCCCCCCCCAGTCATGTGATCAAAATTTGGATGCTTGGCCACTGGCTCATACTTAGAACGGTCGCAGTGTCCTGAGTCAAGTGATCCCTTTTTGCGACCTTCTGACAAGCAAAGTGGATGGGGAAGCCAGTTTCGCTTAACAACCACGTGACTCACTTAACAGCTGCAGCGATTGACTTAACTGCCATGGCCTGAAAGGTCATAAAACGGGCCAAAGTTCATTTAACAAATGCCTCAGCCGTAGAAATGTTGGGTTCAATTGTGGTCATAAGTCGAGGACTAAGTAGACAGGCAGGCAGGCGGATACACCGATGTGTAATGGAGACAGAGTTTACAACTGTACTGAAAACTGAAAATTGTATATTGAAAATTATACATGATTTTGTATTTATTTGTTTATTTGTCTTGTCGTGCTTGTGTAGTGTAAAATTGGAGGTGGTGACCCTCTGGGAGCTGTGTGCAATGAAATTTCATTTGTAATGGATGCCAATTAGTGTACATTTAAAGTGACAATAAAGTTCTTCTCTTCTCTTCTCTTCTCTTCTCTTCTCTTCTCTTCTCTTCTCTTCTCTCCTCTCCTCTCCTCTCCTCTCCTCTCCTCTCCTCTTCCATCTCTCCCTTCTCTTCTCTTCTCTTCTCTTCTCTTCTCTTCTCTTCTCTTCTCCTCTCCTCTCCTCTCCTCTCCTCTCCTCTTCCATCTCTTCTCTTCTCTCCGCTCTCTTTTCTTCTCTTCTCTCCCCTTTCTCTTCTCTTTTCTCCCCTTTCTCTTCTCTTCTCCTCCCCTCCCCTCCCCTCCCCTCTCCCCTCTCCCTTTCCCCTGTTCTCTTCTGTTCAGTACCATTCTGTTTTCTTCTACTCTACTTGACTCCTACTTTATTCTATTCTATTCTATATTACATTCTATTCTTTGTACTCTACTCTTCTATATTCCATTCCATTCTATATTACATTCTATTCTATATTACATTCTATTCTTTCTACTCTACTCTTTTCTATATTCTATTCTGTTCTATTCTGTTCTATTCTGTTCTATTCTGTTCTATTCTATTCTATTCTGTTCTGTTCTATTCTATTCTATTAACTGGCAGCTGTAGAGAGCATTCCGTGCTTGCCAGCGATGTGCCATGACGGGCCACGTTTCATTGCAGGTTTGAGTCATCTTCCCATGCCATCAGTATGAGCACTTACCTGCAGGAACAGAGGAGGGAACTTTATAGCCGGAGTGGGGAGCTGCAAGGTAGGTGTGATCATTAATCCCTTTCTAGGCGTGACAACAACAAGAGACGCAAATAATATTAAAAGCTGTTTATTGAGGCGTTTGCAAAGGCCTGGACTCCTTCTCCTTTTGGGGGAGGAGATAGGAGACGTCTTCCATAGAAACATATGACAGTTATGTACAATTTCAGAAGCTCAGCCTTGTTACCACCTTTTCATCCTATTGGCTAAATTCTGGGTGGGCAAGGGTCTTTTTCCCATAACTTCCATCCCAGCTATTTACCCATTTGCAGTAATCTCCATCCCTGTTGGCATAATCTCCATCCTGTTTGGCAGCTATTGCTCTTGTCAGCATTATTAATTTTAGCATGACAACGGTCAGTCTGACCTGCCAGCTATCTCTAACCAGAATGTGCCAAAAAGAATCCTGTTATTGTAAACATAAAGGACATTCTTACACAATGTCTTACTTAATATTCCAGTAACATTCCAGTAAAATGTCTTCGGTTACTTGAAGGCTAAAAATGGCGTTCCCCGGGCTGTCTCTATTTTTACAGGAATACTTCTTACATATCACAGTCGGACAGGTTATTATCAATCAGCGCCAATCAAAAATATCTCTCTCTCCCACGAGAGGATTGGAATTCAGTTGTTGGTAAAGAAAGCCGAAATAAACCTGGATGACAAGTTTGGAACACTGGTTTATAAGTCGACGTTTCTAGCCAAAACCGTGTTTGGTGCACCGAACACGGAAGCCGGGCGGGTTTCATGGATACGACTGGTCTTTTGAAGTGCCAATTTTGAAAGCAAAGTAAGGACGCTGGTTTTGATGGAAGGGAACATCTATAGCTCAGGGTTGAACTGCGGGGATCCTTGGTGTTTCCTGAGCTTGGTGGTATTCTTGTGGACGTTTCATGGCCCATCTGGATAACATCGTCAGTGCTAGGAGGGAGAGGGGGTTTGTGGAGGGGAGAAGAAGGAGAAAAAGGAGAAGGAAGAGGAGGAAGGGAAGGAGGAGGCGAGGGTGGGAACTTTGGTGCCCTCTGAGTTGGGTGATATTCTTGTACGTCAACTCGTAAAGCATGCCTGTTTCTGAGTTGCCATAAGCGGGGGTGGAGGGTGAGGAACCAGAAGTACATTCCACACTTATCTTACAAAGATTGTAGCTAGGCTACCGGATCTTCTGCCTTTGAAAATCTTTCATTGGAGAGTGTGATTGATGACACCCAGCCTGTGAATGTGCTTTGTTGGAGAATCGGATGTGTGACACAACCGGGGAGGAGGGAAACAGGGCCATAGGTGACCATGAATTATGTCTGGGCTTCAACTGGGATAATGCCGACATCTTGCTCCTAATAAATATTTTGGATTCTTTTGAAGCTTGGCTTTGAAGGCTCACGATTTAATTAGGGCCATTGCAGAACCCTGACAGCGTAGATATTTCATGACCAAACTAGGTAACATCATCGGTGCTAGAAGGGAGAGGGGTTTGTGGAAGGGAGGAGAAGGAGAAGGGGAGGAGGAAGAGGATCATGAGGACGAAATGGTGGGATTCTTGGTTCCCTCTGATTTTGATGATATTCTTGTAGATGTTTCATTGCCAAACTAGGTATCATCATCAGTGCTAGAAGGGAAGAGAGGTTTGTGGAGTGGAGGAGAAGGAGAAAGAGGAGAAGGAAAAGGAGAAGGAAAAGGAGAAGGAAAAAAAAATATGAGGAGGAGGAGGAGACTGGGAGATCCCTGATGCCCTCTAAGCTTGATCGTTTTCTTGCAGACCTTTCATTACCAAACCAGATAACATCATCAGTTCTAGAAGGGAATGAGGTTGGTTCTCTTAATAGTCCAGGAAGGATGAGTAGAATTAGGAAACAGAACTATTTTTTTTTGTTTCGTTTTTTTTAGAAAAAATACTTCATTAAACAAATTTATACAAATATCATAAAACCAAACATTCCGCTCGTCGCAACGTAAGCAAGACAGTGTTCCCTCAATCTGACATCTCTCAAATGATGTAGAATAAATCATTCACGCTTAATTCCTTTAGCACATAACACGAAGTTTTATCTAATTATATATTACAAACATAGCTGCATGTAATATTACTCATTTCCATCACACCTTTCGATTTGACTTCGTTTTGTTCTTTTCATGTCTTACCTTCCCACCAACTATATAAAATTCTAAAAATTCGGGAGAACAGAACTATTTTGACCGTCTCACTTTTCTGAGGTGGAGCGCAGATATTTTGGGTTGCTTCTTCTCCGTAGTCTGGAATTAACTATGAACCTAAATGGTTCAACCCCCCCACCCCCTATGGACTATGCTGAACCTACCAGTCAAACGTTACTAAACGGGGCTTATCTATTTGTGGACGTGAAGGAGGTGGAGACGGACACCCCCTGTTATCACTTAACAAGCTTTATTGCTTCTCCTTCAGAGTTCTCCCCCCCGCGTGTTGTGCGTGGCTGGCGGGTGTTTGAACCTGTGGCGAAACGGTACAAAACACGCTTTGTACCCGAGAGTGGATTTGATCAAACCATCAAGAGTTGCCGGGAGTCAGGTAGCCTATCAATTTAAATTAACCGAAATAATCGGCGCAGAGATTCAGATACGGAGAAAACACCCGCTGCCCCCCACCCTTGCAAAATGTGCCTGAAAGGGGCCCCAGCGGTAGCCCTGTCATTCATCATCATAAACCCAGAGATAAAATCATCCATATTTATTCTCTTGATTCCGTGCTCAAATCACATTTTAAAGCGTCGGCTTATTGATCTCAGAAGCCGGAGCGGCTGTTGGCTTTAAGAGTTCTCCACCATCTTTGTCAACGGGCCAAGGCTGAACGGGACCCCGTCTCTGGCCCAGGCAGGGTTATCCTCGTTCAGGCCCAAACGACTTGATTTTATTTTGATTTCGTGGCTTCTCCCCGTACCGCGTATTAATTTCACCCCCGTGTTATTCATTTCGTCCATGTCCGTTTTAATGCGCTGGGACTCCGGCAAGGCGTTTGACAAAGTAGGTGGCAGTCTGCTCCTTCGTAAGGTTGTAGTCTTAATCTGTATCTTCGCTGACCCCTGTTAGGGTTGGCCGGTAAATCTGGAGGCGGCTGAAGAAGTCGTCAAACGAGGTTTATTGGTGAGGCCCTTGGCGGACTCTCCGCTTGGTTGTATTCTTGTGGGCGTTTCATTACCCAACTAGGCGGTATCACTGGTGCTAGAAGGATGTGTGGTGTGCAGGGAGGGAAAGGAGAAGGAGGAGGAGGAGAGGAAGGTGGAGGACTGCGGGGTCCTTGGTGTTCCCTGAGCTTTTTCGTTTTCTTGCAGACGTCTCATTACCCAGCTAGGTACCATCATCAGTGCTAGAAGGGGAATCAGGTCTGCAGGGAGTAGGAGAACTGTGAGGTCCTTGGTGCTCTCTTTACTACTGCTAGGGCTAGCCCCATGTAGAGCTTGTTGCAGTAATCCAGCTGTTTGATATTGTGGCCATGCCATTTTCTCTCCTCCCCCTCTTCCTCCTCCTCCCCCTCTTTCTCCTCTTCCTCCTCCTCTTCCTCCTCCTCCCCCTCCCCCTCCTCCTCTTCCTTCCCCTCCTCCTCTTCTTCCTCCCCTCTTCTTCCTCTTCCTCCTCCCCTTCTCCTCTTCCTCCCCCTCCTCCCCCTCTTCCTCCCCCTCTTCCTCCTCTTCCTCCTTCCCCTCCTCCTCTTCCTCCTCCTCCTCCTCCCCCCTCCTCTTCCTCCTCCCCTCCTCCTCTTCCTCCTCCTCCCCCTCCTCCCTCCCCCTCCTCTTCCTCCTCTTCTTCCTCTTCTTCCTCCTCCCCTTCCCCCTCCTCCACTTCCTCGTCCCCCTCCTCCCCCCTCTTTCTCCTCCTCCTCCTCCCCCTCCTCCTCTTCCTCCCCTCCTCTTCCCCCTCCTCCCCCTCCCCTTCCCCCTCTTCTTCTCCCCCTCCTCCTCCCCCTCCCCCTCCCCTCCTCTTCCTCCTCCCCCTCCTCCCCCCCCTCCTCCTCCCCCCCCCTCCTCTTCCTCCTCCACCTCCTCCTCTTCCTCCTCCTCCCCCTCCTCCTCCTCCTCCTTCTCGCTTCTCTTCCACTCTGCAAACCCCACTCCCTTCGAACACTGAGGATGCTCCCTAGTTGGGTCACGAAACGTCTGCAACAAAACCACCCAGCTCAGAGAGCACCCAGGGACGCCCAGTTCAGCCCCGAGCTACAAATATTCTCCTTTTTGGGGTGTGTGTGGGGTGTCCATCTTGTTCCTCAGCTTCTTCCAAGCTCTCTCATGCCTCCCTGGTGGTTCTTCTCCCTGGTTTCTCTCTCTTTCTCTAATTCCGGGCCACAAGTCCCCTCCAACCATGGACGGTCCAGGGAATGGCAAGAGTTGTCATCATGGTGGCGCTCTCCCTGCTCTCTGACCTTCGCTGCGGGCTTGCAAGACGTTTCCTTCCCCTGCTGGGTAACGTCGTCCGTCCTTCTTGTTCCCCATCTAGGCTGCTTCAGGGTTTACCTCCTGCGAACGAGGAGCCCTAACTTGGGAGCAGAGCCCTTTAAAAGCGCAACTTTGGCATCTGGGCGGCCCTGCCCGGGGTAGCCCATTCGTCAGGGATTTGACTAATTAAAACGTTGATTATAGGGATCCTCCACTTCGTGGAGCCCGGACTGATAATTTGCCTCCGCTGGAGGGGAAAAGGAAAAAAAAAAAAAAAGTATATTGACATAATTTGAGGAGGATAATATTCTTGGGAAAAGGAAATCGCCCTTCGAATGGTGTTCGGAGTGAAATCATAGAATCCTCAGTTCAGTAGGGACCTGGAGGTCTTCTAGTCCAACCCTCCTGCCCAAGGCAGGTGTCCTTATACTAGGGGTGTCCACAAGTATATGACCTGTGGACTTCGAATCCCAGAATTATTTGGAATTCCGGGAGTTGAAGCCCACGAGTCTTAAACTGGCCAAGGTTGGGCGCTCCTGCCTTATGCCATCCTGGCCCAGTGCTCGGCCAGTCTTGTCTCGAAAGCCTCCCGGGATGGAGCAGGTGGCAGCTCCAGGAGGCAAACCCTTCCATTCCTTTATCACTCTCACTCCCAGGAAATCCCTCTTTATTTCCAGGTTGGTTCGTCTCCTCCCACGGAGGGGCTTCCCCCCCACCCACCCCGTCGCTTCTAGTTCTGCCTTCGGGGGCTTTGGAGAATAGGTTGACACACACACACACACACCATCTCTGTGACAGGAGGGAGGGAAGGAAGGAAGGAAAGCGAAGGAAGGAAGCCAGGAAGGAGAGGGAGTGAAGGAAGGAGGGGAAGGCAGGAAGGAGAGGGAGTGAAGGAAGGCAGACAGGCAGCAAGAAAGGAGAGGAAGGGAAAGGAAGGAAGGAAAGGAAGGAAGGAAAGGAAGGAGAGGGAGCGAAGGAGGGAAGGAAAAAAGGAGAGGGAATGAAGGAAGAAAGGAGGGGCGAAGGAAGGAAGGAAGAAAAGAGAGGGAGTGAAGGAAGGAAGAAAGGAGAGGGAGTGAAGGAAGAAAGGAGGGAGTGAAGGACGGAGAGGGAGTAAAGGAAGTCAGAAAGGAAGGAAGGTGGGAGGAAGGCAGGAAGGAAGGGGTAGGCAGGAAGGAGAGTGAGTGAAGGAAGGCAGAGAGGCAGCAAGAAAGGAGAGGAAGGGAAAGGAAAGGGAAGGAAGGAAGGAAGGAAGGAAGAGGGAGTGAAGGAAGGAAGGAAGGAAGGAGAGGGAGTGAAGGAAGGAAGGAGGGGAAGGAAGAAAGGAGAGGGAGTGAAGGAAGAAAGGAGGGAGTGAAGGAAGGAAGGAAGGAGAGGGAGTAAAGGAAGTCAGAAAGGAAGGAAGGTGGGAGGAAGGCAGGAAGGAGAGGGAGTGAAGGAAGGCAGAGCGGCAGCAAGAAAGGAGAGGAAGGAAGGAAAGGAATGGAAAGGAAGGAAGGAAAGAGGGGAAGGGAAGGAAGGAAGGAAGGAAGGGAAGGAAGGGAAGGAAGGAAGGAAGGAAGGAAGGAAGGAAGGAAGGAAGGAAGGAGCCTTTCCTTCGTTATTCTAAACATACCCAGTTCCTGCAACCCTTCTTCCTATATTTTAGCCTCCAGTCCCCTAATCCTTTTCGTTGCTCTTCTCCGCACTCTTTCCTAAATCCTCAGCATGTTTTTTGTTTTTTTTTGTATCATTGATTTGGCCATCAACTTGTCAAAGAGACCTTTGAAGGGCTATTCCCTCCTTCCCTGCCAGGAAGCTACCTAATTTCCCCTAAGGGGATTGTGAATCTTTAGTTAAATACCCCTTGACAATATTTTTAGTCCACATTTCTCGAGAGATTTATGTAGTTTTTCTCCCACCGGAACAGCCTTCTCAGATCCCTTTGGCAACTGAGTCTGGGAATAAGCTTTCTAAGTATATCAAGCAACTTATTTAGAAAGAAATCCCTGACATTTTTTTTTTTTAAAACCCATCTTCTACAGCATTTCTCCAGCGTCTAGTCTTTTCTGACAGCTTGTAAAGAAGTGCTAATTATCTCGATTAATTTAGAGGGTTTTTTTTTGGGAAAGGCAGTGTTTCCTGATGGTTAATGTTGCACAATCTATTTCTCTTTTGCCTCTTGCGTTAACGTTTCGTCTCTGGGACAAGCAGCTTTTGAAGACAATATGAAAACGGATTCCTCTGCTATTCAAATTTGGTCCCTAGGGATTTGCTAGACCTTCTCTTCTCTGCCTTATGTTGGAGTCCCAGAAACAGCCATCCTTTCAATTCATGGTGACTTCACTTAAACTTATCTAAGACCTCTGCTGTCTGGTCTGAATTGTCCGCATGGCCGTCTCTGCAGATGGATCTCTCAAAGGGAAATTACCTTCCAACCGAATAGTTGCAGGCCAGGGTTGAACTGTGGGCTGCTTGGCATTGTTTTCTAGCAGACCTTTCATGACCCAGCTAGGTAACATCAGCAGGGCTAGAAGGGAATGAGGTTGGCGGAGAGGAGGAGGACGAAGAGGAGGAGGAGGAGGAGGACTGTGGGTTCCTTGGTGCTCTCTGAGTTTGGCGGTTGTCTTGCAGACTTTTCATGACCCACCTAAGTAACGTCACCAGTGGTATAAAGGAGTGGGAAGGGGGTCCTTTGGACAGGAGGAGGAGTGTGGGGTCCTGGGTGCTTTCTGAGCTTGGTTGTTTCCTTGCAGACATTTCATGATCCAACTAGGTAACAGCATCAGTGCTTAGAAACCTTCTAGCAGAAGCCTTCTAACCGTGATGATGCTACCTAGTTGGGCCATAAAACATCAAGAAAACAATCAAGCTCAGAGAGCACCAAGGACCCCACAGTTCTCCTCCTCTTCCTCCTTTCTCCCTTCCTCTTCCACCACTCTGCAAATCCTATTCCACTCTAGCACTGATGGTGTTCCCTAGTTGGGTGATGAAATGTCTGCAAGAAAGCAAGCAATCTGAGACCACCAAGGACCCCACAGTCCTCCTCCTCCTCCTCCTCCTCCTCCTCCTCCTCCTCCTCCTCCTCCTCCTCCTCCTCCTCCTCCTCCTCTTCTCTGCAAACCCCACTCCTTTTTAACACTGAAGATGTTACCTAGTTGGGTCACGAAACATCTGCAAGAAAACAAGTAAACTCAGAGAACACCAAGGACCCCCACACACACACATCTTCCTCAGAAAACCTCTTAGAATAAACAGCCTTTCCTACTCAGAGACTGGCAGTGCCTGTCCTCAAGTCCGTCTCTGCCATCCTTCTTTGCCAAATTGGGGGGATTGATCTGAAACTTGATCCGGGGAAGGTGTCTCCTTGGCTTCGACTCTCAGGTGAATCTTATTGCTCAGACCTTCTTATGAGGCTTCTTATAATTTCCTTTACATGGGTTTTTTTTTTCCCCTCTAGCTTAGGAGCTTAGCAGCCCCCCCCCCGTCTCTTCAAAGACTACCCAATCAAGGCGGGGTTATTAAAACCAAGGCGCTTTATGACTGAGAATTAATTAGAGCCGCATTTTCATGCAAAACATCCAATTTTTTGATTAGCAGTGGAGCAAGGTCACAATTAACACTCTGGGAAGCTAAAATTGCCCGTATTTTGATTTTTTCAGGAAATGAGATTATCAGAGGCCAGATAACTTGGCAGGGTGGGGGAACGGAGAAAGAAAAGAAGATACTGGGGCGGGGTGGAAGAGAACTCTGTCTGACTAAAGGGAGGAAGGAGGAAGAAAGGGAGGGAGGAGGAAGAATGGGAAAGAGGCAGGCAGGCAGGCAGGCAGGAGAGGCATGAAGGAAGAGAGGAAAGGAAGAAGAAGGGAAGGGAAAATTAAGGACGTTGGAAAGAAAGGAAGGAAGGAAAAAAGGATAAAGGAAAGAAGGATGGCGATGGAGGAAGGAAGGGAAGAAGGGAAGGAGAAGGGAAGGGAAAATTAAGGAAGGAAGGAAGGAAGGAAGGAAGGAAGGAGATGCGTGAAGGAAGAGAGGAAAGGAAGGAGAAGGGAACGGAAAATTAAGGAAGGAAGGAGATGCATGAAGGAAAAGAGGAAGGGAAGGGAAAGTTAAGAAAGGTGGAAAGGAAGGAAAAAAGGAAGGATGGAGGAAGGATGAAAGGAAGGGAAAGGAGAAGGGAAGGGAAAATTAAGGAAAGAAGGAAGAAGAGGCATGAAGGAAGGAAGGGAAGGAGAAGGGAAAGGTAGGAAGGAAGGAAGGAAAGAAAGAAGGAAGAAAAAAGGAAGGAAAGATGGAAATGGAGGAAGAAAGAGAAAAAAGGAAGGAAAAATTAAGGAAGGAAGGAAGGAAGGAAGGAAGGAAGGAAGGAAGGAAGGAAGGAAGAAAACACGGTCATAATGCTTTCCCGGTGTAGACAGTTCCCAAAGAGATCCGTTACCATCACATTTAAATGTTGAGAAAAAAGCCCAACTTCATAGAAAATGAGAGGGCTAATCAGATCAAAAGAGAAGGAGAAAGTCAAGGGAATTAAATTGCTTGTCGATTAAGAAAGGTGCCTCCAAACCCAAGAGGACACCAGGGTTAAGGGGACGGATCGAGGAAAGTTAGAGCAAAATGAACTTCGAACTGGCAAAGGGACGAATGCCCCTTAAAATTAAAATTTCAGTCGACAAGGGAGCTCTTGAAATGGAGAGGGGTCTTGCTAGGAACAGCAGAAACCGGAGAGAAGAGGAAGCTGTGATGACAAAATAATTAAAGCGTGGCTGAAGAAGTTAATTATAGGAGGAGAGCCATATTGATCAACGGGAGGAAAAAAAATAAAATGTCACTCTGGCCGCACCTTGTCCAGCCGACAATTTGCAATAAAAATTCTAACCTTGATCTATCATCATACGCAGATGAGCTACGGCTCAGGAAAGCCTAGTGTTGTGGCCCACCAGCGGCCAGTGGAGCTGGCGGCAGACTGGGAGAGTGAGGAGGTTGGGGAGGAACCTGGGCCAGTCCTGGAGTCTGGGGAAGGGCAGAGATGGAGCCAAGGCTGTCTGACAGTTATTAGCTGCCTTCGGAGTCGGACATCAGTGGGGAAGAAGAACAGCTGCAGCCTGTTCCCAGTGTGTGCATGCACAGAGCTGCCAGAAGAAGGGAACAACCAAAGAACATGAGGCAGAGATGGGACCAGGGTCATCCGACAGTTATCAGCTGCCTTCGGAGTCGGAGATCAGTGGGGAAGAAGAATAGCTGGAGCCTGTTCCCAGTGTGCGCATGCACAGAGCTGCCAGAAGAAGGGAACAACTAAGGAACACGAGGCAGAGATGGGGCCAGGTCCATCTGACAGTTATAAACTGCCTTTAGAGTTGGAGATCAGTGGGGAAGAAGAATAGCTGGAGCCTGTGCGCATGCACAGAGCTTCCAAGAGAAGGGAACAACTAAGGAACACGAGGCAGAGATGGAGCCAGGGTCATCCAACAGTTATCAGCTGCCTTCGGAGTCGGAGATCAGTGGGGAAGAAGAACAGCTGGAGCCTGTTCCCAGTGTGCGCATGCACAGAGCTGCCAGAAGAAGGGAACAACTAAGGAACACGAGGCAGAGATGGGGCCAGGTCCATCTGACAGTTATAAACTGCCTTTAGAGTTGGAGATCAGTGGGGAAGAAGAATAGCTGGAGCCTGTGCGCATGCACAGAGCTTCCAAGAGAAGGGAACAACTAAGGAACACGAGGCAGAGATGGAGCCAGGGTCATCCAACAGTTATCAGCTGCCTTCGGAGTCAGATATCAGTGGGGAAGAAGAACAGCTGGAGCCTGTTCCCAGTGGGTACATGCACAGAGCTGCCAGGAGAAGGGAACAACTAAGGAACACGAGGCAGAGATGGGGCCAGGTCCATCTGACAGTTATAAACTGCCTTTAGAGTTGGAGATCAGTGGGGAAGAAGAATAGCTGGAGCCTGTGCGCATGCACAGAGCTTCCAGGAGAAGGGAACAACTAAGGAACACGAGGCAGAGATGGAGCCAGGGTCATCCGACAGTTATCAGCTGCCTTCGGAGTCGGAGATCAGTGGGGAAGAAGAACAGCTGGAGCCTGTTCCCAGTGTGCACATGCACAGAGCTGCCAGGAGAAGGGAACAGTGAAGGAACAAGGGTCGGCTCGGTAGTAACGGCACAGGTGGATGGTAAATGACCTCTCCCATAGGGAATAAAGAGGAGCAAAAAGGGGAGTGGGGTTGGCAGGAGACAATTAGTTCAATTCATGAGGGTGAAGATCTGTTCCTGGCTTCTTGCCAAGTCATTGCTGCTATGGTGTGGCGTTTGGAAGCTATCGGCCTGGCAACTCTCCTAGCCTGATAAAGGTCTGTCGTTGTGCAATTTCACGAAAGACTGTTTGCTGGGACTTTGCTGGAGAGGAATTCCCTTTAACCTAAATAAAAGGGGTTTTATCGGGACGAGGAGTTGACTTCATGATTTTGGGAAACCTAGGTCTGAACACCTCGATTTTCTTTAAAAAAAAAATTAAATTCTTAGTTTTAAAAGGGGCTAGCTTATGAAATTGCAGATAAAAAGTCTAGGGAACTGCCCCACTGAATAAAACTTCATCCGTTTATCAAGCTTCCATTCGAAGGATTGATTGATTGATTGATTGATTGATTACATTAATTTACATGCCTCCCCCGTCACTGTCAAACCACTCTGGGTAGCTTACAATGCAGTCAGAGCAGAAATATAAAAACACGACAATGAACAGGAATTGGATAAAACGACGGTGCATTTTTTCCCCCAGAAACACTAAAAAGGTGGATCTCTTGCCAGCGTAGAATTTTTTTTCCCCATTGAAAACTACAGCTAGTCCTCGTCTTACGACCACAATGGAGCCCAAGCGTTCCTGTTGCTTAAGCGAGACATTTGTGAAGCGGGTTTTGCTCCCGTTTTTACGTTTCTTGGCCACGGTTAAGCGAATCAACGCGGTTGATAAGTTAGCCCCGTGGTCCTTAAGTGAATCGGGATATCCCCGTTGACTTTGCTGGTCCGAAGGTCGCAAAAGGGGTGTCACGTGGCCTTGGGACACTGCAACCGCCATAAATACAAGTCAGCCTTCAGGCTCCTGAATTTTGATCACATGATTGTGGGGATGCTGCAACGGTCGTAAGTGTGAGAAATGATTTTTAAAAGTCGCATTTTTTTCAGTGCTGTTGGCAGAGTCCCTGTGGTTGCGTGATCAAAATTCAGAGGGCTTTACGACGAGTTTGTACTTATGGCGATTTGCAGTGTCTCAGGGTCATGTGGTCCCCTTTTGCTCCCTTCTGACAAGCAAAGTCAGTGGAGAAACCAGATTCACTTAACGACCCTGTTTACTAACTTAATAACTACAGCTGATTCACTTAAGAAATGCGGCATGAAAAGTCGTAAAAATGTGGCAAAACTCACTTAACAACTTGGTGTTCCCTTAGCAACAGGAATTTTGGCTCAGTTGTCATAAGTCAACTACATGTAAGTCAAAGACTACATGTAACTGTTTAAAGTATTCATTTATTCACTCATTCATTCGCTCATTCATTCACTCACGCACTCATTCACTTGCTTATTCACTCATTCATTCACTCATTCATTCACTCACTCATTCACTCGCTCATTCACTTGCTCATTCACTCGCTCATTCACTCACTCTTTCATTCACTCGCTCATTCACTCATTCATTCACTTATTCATTAACTCGCTCATTCACTCATTCATTCATTCACTCGCTCATTCATTCACTCACTCATTCACTCGCTCATTCACTCATTCATTCATTCTCACTCATTCACTCGCTCATTCATTCACTCACTCATTCACTCGCTCATTGATTCACTCATTCATTGATTCACTCGCTCATTCATTCACTCATTCATTCATTCACTCACTCATTCATTCACTCACCCACTCATTCACACACTCACTTTCATTCATTTATTCATTCACTCATTTATTCATTCACTCATTCATTCACTCACTAATTCACTCACTCACTCACTCGCTGATTCACTTATTCCTTCATTCATTTTATGTGGCACCTTTCTCACCGCTCAAACACCTGTTTGAGGCTCCTCCTTGAAGGCGTTTTGTCCTTCTGCTTTGCGCACTTCCTTCCTCCAACTTAAGGAGGGGAGAGAAAAGTCATTCGACTCAAGAGATAACAAGGCCGAGCATGAATATTCACGAGAAGTACCTTCTCCCTCCGCATAAATTACCCTGGGAAGCCTCCTGCTTCCCATCCAGCTTCAGAGATTCACCTTTGCTTCATTAGTGTCCTGCTTGATACGCCAAACACCGTCTGGATTCTTAGCATTCAGCTAGGAAGCTAAGATCTTGTTAGAGTGCAAGAGGTCTTTTACATTTTCCAGGAGGCAGTTAGAATAAAATCAAATCCCAACCTAAATTTTCAAAATTTGGCATTCTAATGGGAACAAAACGGGTTTTTTTTTTCCCCAGTAGGAGTAGTCTCTTTGGTAAATACAGATATTTATATGCCACGAAAAGAGCCATTTTTCTCTTCTGTACTTGCTTTAACTCCTGGTTACTGGAAGAAAACGGAGGCTGATTATTCCCCAGGATGGGTGGATGGATAAATAGATGTAACTGTGATAGATACATAGATTGATAGAACTCTGGTAGATAAATAGATGTAACTACGAGGGATGGCTGGATACATCGATATGATAGATATGGATTGATGAATGGATGGATAGGTAGATATAAATATGATTGATAGATTTTGATATATTATTGATAGTTTGGCATATGATGAGAACATGGCAAAAGAGAAGTAAGCAAAAACAATTGACAAATAGATGATAGATTGAATATTGGATGGATGGATGGATAGATAGATAGATAGATAGATAGATAGATAGACAGACAGACAGATAGATGTAGGTAAGTAGGTAGGTAGATAGAAAGATAGAGTGATAGTGATAGAAAGTGATAGGTAGGTAGGTAGAGTGATAGAGTGATAGAGTGATAGAGTAATAGGTAGATAGGTAAATAGGTAGATAGAGTGATAAAAATGAAAGAGTGATAGACAGACAGACAGACAGAGATAGATAAATAGGTAGGTAGAGTGATAAAAGTGATAGAATGATAGAGTGATAGGTAGAGTGATATTAGGTAGAGGGAGGGAGGAGCTCTCTCAATCTTACACGGGAAAAGACCCGAACACGCCAAGACCTGCAGACCTGTACCCGTGAAAATCTGCGAAAACATATATATATATATATATATTAGGATCTACCAAACCCTCCAGAGCAGGGAGGCAGGGGATGTTATGTGTCTCCTCTCTAAAGGAGGTCCATCTCATGGGACCTTCTCCGTGATGGAATTTGTCTTTGGTGCAAATGCTCTCAGTGTATATAAAAGGAAAGATACATTCGTCAAGAGTCAAGAATCATCAGATACAACACTTAATGATAGTCATAGGGGACAATAAGCATTCAAATCATGCTAGGAAACAGTCCATATAAATCGTAAGCATACAAGCAACAAGGTTACAGTCATACAGTCACAAGTGGGAGGGGATGGGTGATAAGGAGCGATGAGAAGATTAATAGTAATAGTAGTGCAGACTTTGTAAATAGTTGGACAGCGTTGAGGGAATTATTTGTTTAGCAAAGTGATGGCTTTCGGGGAAAAACTGCCCTTGTGTCTAGTTGTTCTGGGGTGCAGGGCTCTGTAGCGTCATTTTGAGGGAAGGAGTTGAAACAATTTATGTCCAGGATGTGAGGGGTCTGTAGATATTTTCACAGCCCTCTTTTTGATTCGTGCAGGATACGGGTCCTCCATGGAAGGCAGGTGGGTAGTAATTGTTTTTTCTGCAGTCCTAATTACCCTGTGTATCTGTCCTGTTGGTTTGCAGAACCAAACCAGACAGTGATAGAGGTGCAGATGACAGACTCCATCATTCCTCTGTAAACCTGGATCAGAAGCTCCTTGGGCAGTTTCAGCTTCCTGAGTTGGCGCAGAAAGAACATTGTTCGTTGTGCTTTTTTCATGACACTTTTGATGTTAGGTGTCCATTTTAGGTCTTGTGATATAATAGAACCTAGAAATGTAAAAGTCTCTACTGTTGATATTGTGTTGTCTAGTATTGTAAGAGGTGGTAGTACGGGAGGGTTTCTCCCAAAGTCTACCACCATTTCTACGGTTTTGAGTGTCTTCAGTTCCAGATTGTTCCGGTTACACCACGCAGCAAATTGTGCAACCTCCCATCTGTATGCGGATTCATCATTGTCCCGAATGAGACCAATCGCTGTACAATAGGATCCTCATTTTGGAGTTTTTCGTTGTTGTTGTTTTATGCAACAAAACAGGAAGCGCAGGGAAAAGGAAGATATTTCCTCGGGGGTCAGTTTCCTTTTTTTTATCCCGCCATGCCTCCCGTTGCTATTTGAAGCACGTCTTCGGCCTCCTGGCCTCCTAGGATTTCAGTTTTTCTTAATTAACCTCCAGGACTTGCCAGGCGCCAAGGCTCGAGTTCATCTCCGTGCCTGTCCTTTGGCGGGGTTTGTGCGAACCGGCTCAGAAAAATAACTGGAAATGATTAGCCAAGTCAAGCTTGCTCTTTCGGGTCCCTGCAGTCTCATGATACGGCACAGACACACTCTTTCGTTTCCTCACCCCCCCCAAATCCATTGTTTGCGGAAAGACGACGCGCCGAAGAGGGGAAAAAAAAAAAAGAATTTAACTGATTTCCAATTTGTTAGGATAGCGGCTTGGATGGGGGCTTGGGGCCAGTTGGCTTCCAGTCTTTCTTGCAGAAATGGTTTTCCTCTTTCCCTGAGAGATTGACCATGATCTTAGAATAGAATAGACCTTGGAAAGGGACCTTGGAGGTCTTCTAGTCCAGCCCCCTTCTCAAGCAGGAGAACAAATCTCCAGGGATGGAGGGGCCACAACTTTTGAAGGCAAGCTATCCCATTGGTTAATTGTCCTCGCTGTTGGGGCGTTTCTCCTTAACTCCAGTTGCTTTTCTCAGAAAAGAATGGAATAGGCAAAGGAATAGGAATTGGGAATTGGGAACGGAATCGAATGGAATGGAACATAGAATAGAACAGAAAATAGAATCGAGAATAGAATAGAATAGAGAATAGAATAGAGATAGAAAATAGAACAGAATAGAGAGAATAGAGAATAGAATAGAGCAGAAAATAGAATAGAATAGAGCAGAAAATAGAATCAAGAATAGAATAGAGAATAGAATAGAATAGAATAGAATAGAATAGAATAGAATAGAATAGGGAATAGAATCGAGAATAGAAAAGAATCGAGAATAGAATAGAATAGGATAGAGAATAGAATAGAGTAGAATAAAATAGAAAATAGAACAGAATAGACAATATAATAGAAGAATAGAACAGAATAGAAAATAGAATAGAATAGACTAGAGAACAGAACAGAATAGAGATAGAAAATAGAATAGAATAGAATAGAGAGAATAGAATAGAATAGAGAATAGAATACAATAGAATAGAATAGAGATTAGAACAGAATAGATAGAATAGAGAATAGAACAGAATAGAGAATAGAATAGAATAGAGAATAGAATAGAATCGAGAATAGAATAGAATAGAACAGAATAGAATAGAATAGAGAATAGAACAGAATAGAGAATAGAAGAATAGAACAGAATAGAAAATAGAACAGAATAGAGAATAGAATAGAAGAATAGAACAGAATAGAAAATAGAATAGAATAGAGAATAGAATAGAATAGAATAGAATAGAATAGAATAGAATAGAATAGAAAATAGAATAGAATAGAATAGAGAATAGAACAGAGAATAGAATAGAATAGAACAGAACAGAAAATAGAATACAGAATAGAATAGAAAATAGAATAGAATAGAACAGAAAATAGAATAGAATAGAATAACAGAGTTGGAAGGGACCTTGGAGGTCTTCTAGTCCAGCCCCCTGCTCAAGCAGGAGAACCTATACTGTCTCAGACAAGTGATTGTCCAGTTTCGTCTTCAAAACCTCCAGCGATGGAGCAGCCATGATTTCCATGATTAGTTTCCAACCATGGTTTCTTGCGCTGCCCTCTGGTGCTTTGGAGAGTAATTTGACCCCCTCCTCTTTGTGGCAGCCCCTCAAATTCTGGAAGACTGCTCTCATGTCACCCCAGTTTTTCTTTTCTTTAGACTAGCCAATCTTGGCACATTGGGATTAAAATAAATTCGAAATATACACGGGGAACCTCGTTACTGTACATGCCCACGGCAGCCAAGAAACCTATATACGTAGTCCTCGACTTCCGATAAAGTTTAGCGACCCTTCAAAGTTAGAATGACACTGATGACAGTGACTTATGACCGTTTTTCACACTTATGACCGCTGCAACGTCCCCTTGGTCACGGGATCAGAATCCTGATGCTTGGCAAATGGTTCATATTCATGACGGTTGCTGTGTCCTAGAGGGAGTCACGCGATCCCCTTTTACAACCTTCCGACAGGCCAATTCCCTTAACAACTGTATCGCTAACTTAACCACTGCAGTGATTCCCTTGACAACAGTAGCCAGAAAGGTCATAAAACGGGGCAAATGTCTCGCTGAGCGGCAGAAATGTGGGGCTCAATGGTGGTCGTAAGGCGAGAACTACCCATACGCGCCAAAATGGAACGATACATCAGTTCCCGCAATGGAAAGACGAATGGATGGAAAAATGGAATTATCAGAGAGGACCAAATCCTGCTTTAATTCGAGAAAAGGAATATATCTATTTTAGTTTCTACTTGTTAAACAGTTGCTAGATGTTTTGTTCCAGCTGAGGGGGAAAAAATAAAATTCTGATTTTATGATTAGATAGAACTATTCGTACAGAAATGGTTAGTCCAGTGATGGCGAACCTTTTCCACGTTGCATGCCAAAAGTGCGTGCCCCCTCTCTATAACACACTTAACTTGCTTCACAAATACCGTGTTGTCTAGCCACACAATAGCACACGCAATACTACACACAATACTGGGCAAGGTTATTGCTTACCTTCCTTGCATACAGAACTGAATAGCCAGGCACTCTCTGACTTATGACCGCAACTAAGCTCAAAAGTAATGTTGCTAAGCGAGACCTTTGTTTAGGGAGTCTTGCTCTGTTTTTATGACCTTTCCTGATTAAGTTAAGTGAATCACCGCAGTCATGAAGTTAGTCACACGGTTGTTAAGCGAATCTGGCTGTCATGCCCCTGTTGGAGTCTGATTCTGAGGGAGAGGTGGAACAGCTGACAGGGAGTGGGAGTGTGGCTCCGGAGGTTGTGGAGGAAACTGGGGAAGGGCACAGTCTGGCTGGGCATTCAGAGGAAGACCCAGGCCCATCCCCTCTCCATCCTAGGGCACGCAGGGAGGAACGGATAAGGGAGCAACATGGTTTATAGGGGAGGAAAGGGCCCTGGTCCCCTTCATGGGCAAACTGCACATGGCAAAGTTGCTGGAAGCAAAGCGTGAAATTACTTTGGTTTGTCAAAAATTATGTTATCTGAGTTCTGGCGTCCTCACAGCTGTGTGTGTTTCATTATGTTTTGACATCTGCGATTCCTTATCCTGCCCTGTCTGGTTAATTGCTGCAGCTAGTGGTTTGTGTTGGTTTTTATTTATAATTTAGATGTACTTTGGGTTCGGACTGAATTTCTTCCCTTTAAAGACTGTTCTTGGGAGAGTTTTTTCTCCAGCCAATGATAACTGGACATCGGAGGAATTCAAGGGACTTTACCTACTTTTGGGATTTTGTTGCTTTTGTGCCACGCCCCTTTGGGTCCTCACACTAGCATCCCCATTGGTTTTGCTCTTCAGAAGGCTGCAAAAGCCGAATCACAAGACCCCGGGACACTGCGACCGTCATAAATATGAGTCGGTGGCCAAATGCCTGAATTTTGATGGTGTGACCACGGCGAGGCTGCCATCGTCGTAAGTGGGAAAAACGGTCCCTTTTCCTTCCGTGCCTTTGTGGTTTTAAATTTGAATGATCCTTAAAGTCAGGGTTAGGATTCAAATATTTGAACAACCGGTGCTTTGGGCGTGGCTAGGTGGGCATGGCCATTTGACTGGGTGGGCGTGGCTTCTTATTTTTTCTTTTGTGTGTGTGTGTGTGGTTCCAGAGGTTTTCCAACCGGTGCTTTGCTACAGCAGATGGCAACATCTGGATAACCTTGGCTTGATCTGAGAAAAGCTTAAGCAGGATCGAAGGGGGTTCCTGCTTGTATGGGAAAGGCCCCCAACTCCCACCCCCGGTGGAATGCCAGGGATCTACTTGAGTTTGGGTGGTCCTTCAAATTGAGGAATCACAGAAGGAAGCATAGAATTTGCCGTGAGATCTGCTATAGATGTTTATTTCAAGCGGGTGAATCCTCTTATCTATAAAGCGTTTCCGAGGAGCTTTTAAAAGATGCTTTTATCGGCTTTGGGTTTCATCGTTTCGTTGTTGAATCAACGTGTTCTGATTGGCTAAAGCAGAGAATCATTCCATTTCCTTCCTTCCTTCCTTCCTTCCTTCCTTCCTTCCTTCCTTCCTTCCTTCCTTTCTTCCTTCCTTCCTTCCCTCCTTCTCTGATCTCTTTCTCCCTCCTTCCCTCCTTTCTTTCCTCCTCTCCTTCCTTCCCTTCTTTCTCCTCCCTCACTTTCTCCCTCCTTTTTAACTTCCCTCCCCTTTCCTTCCTCTCTCCCTCCTTCCCATACTCTACTTTCTTTCTTTACTTCCCTCCCTTCTCTCCTTTTGCTTTCTCTCCATCCACCCTTCCTTCCCTTCCTTCTCTCTTCTTTCTCCTCCCTCCTGTCTATCTTCCTTCCCCCTTCCTTCCTTCCTTCCTTCCTTCCTTCCTTCCTTCCTTCCTTCCTTCCTTCCTTCCTTCCATCCATCCATCCATCCTTCATTCATTCTCCTTTCCCTCCTCACATTCTCTTTCTTTCCTTCCTTCCTTCTTTCATCTTTCTCCTCCCTACCCTTTCCTTTTTTTCCTTCACTCTTTCCTTCTTTCCTTCTTTCCCTCCCTTACATTCTCTTTCCTTCCCTCCCTGTTCTGTGCTTGTACCTCAACCTCAACCTCCTCTCCCTTCCTTCCCTTCCCTTCCTTCTCTCATCTCTTTCTCCTCCCTCCCTCCTTTCTTTCCTCCCTCTCCTTTTCTTCCTTCTTTCCTTCCTTTCTTCCTTCTTCTTTCTCTCCCTCCCGTTCTCCTTCCTTCCTTTCCTCTCTCTTCCTGTCCCTGTGCCTCATCTCCTCCTCTCCTTCTCTTCCTCCCTTCCTCCCTCCCTTCATTCTCCTTCTTTCCCTCCCTCCCATTCTTCCTTCCTTCCTTCCTTCCTTCCTTCCTTCCTTCCTTCCTTCCTTCCTTCCTTCCTTCCTTCCTCCCTCCCTCCCTCCCTCCTTCTCTCTTTATGGCCTTGGATTTATCCTCTAAAGCTTCAGTAACCAAGTACGTGTGATGGCATTTGTGCAACTCCGTGTTTTTCTGCACCGTTTGAAATTGTTGGCGCCTTGGAAGAGAAGTTGTCTCTTGCAGTGGTAACTGACTGGCACTGATGCCAAACTTACTCTGTGGAACAGAAGAGACAATCGGAGGTGACAGCACGAAACTATTGCCTGCCTTGGGTGGCAAATCCTGGCAAATCCCAGTTGGAATCTCCAACTTCCCTGCTTCCTGGTATCTTTGTTAATGAACCTGGACATAGACGCATAACAATGACATCCCAGTAGTAGCCATCATAATGGGAAGGCATCCTAAAGTTTATCAGTTTATTTTTCACATAAAAAGAAACACATTTTACATGCCTGTGGAGCTTCTCAGTCATCCAGGCCATGGTTGACCCAAAGATGCTTTTCCAAAAGGCAAACTGGATTTTCTTCGTTTTTCCTTGAAGACGTTTCACTTCCCATCCAAGAAGCTTCTCCGGTTCAGACTGAATGGTGGAACATGGAAAGATTTATTGCAGGGTCAAGAACCCTGCGGGCACAGTTAAACTTTCAAGTGGCCTCAACAACTCTCCGAGAGAGTGCTAACGTCCAGACAACCGCAAGGAATATAAATCTTTCCATCCTCCACCATTAGGTCAGAACTGAAGGCGCTTCTTGGATGAGACATGAAACGTCTTCAAGGAAAAACAAAGAAAATCCAGTTGCCGCTTAAAAAAATCACCTTCGTGACGAATAAAATCTAGTTTTAAACTTTAAACTCATGTGAGTATGTTTGTGTGTGTGAGTGAGTAAGTGAGTGTGCATATCAGGATTCCGACAGTTTCCCTAATTAAATCATGAGTCACAAGCCAAACGTCCAAAACTGCAAAAGGATTTATCGGGAGTGAACATGTCCGGCACTGTCTGGGCGTAGCCGACTCTGAGACACATCATTCATTGTCACCCTTGATCCTGGTTTTCCCTTCACTCTCTGGGGCTATCATAATTCATATCCTCCAATGGGACACATCCATAGCCCAGAGTCCTCAATCAGGTTCTCCAGTTAGAATTTTGCTCGACAGAAACTTCAGTCACCTAGTTACTATCTTTGAAAAACTATTTATGGAATGCGCTTTCGATTTCCAAACTGCTGCACTGCTCTTTCAAACCCCTTTCTCCCCCTCTCTTTCTGTTGACAACTCTAAAAAAGACCATGGAAATGTTTTATGAGTTGACAGTGTAGGTGTGAGGGAGGGAGGGAGGGGAGAGAGAGAGAGAATATATAATATAGAATCACGGAGTTGGAAGGGACCTTGGAGGTCTTCTAGTCCAACCCCCTGCTCAAGCAGGGCACCTTATATCATTTCAGACAAATAGCTGTCCAGTCTTTTCTTGAAAAACCTCCAGTGATGGAGCACCCACGACTTCTAGTGGCAAGCTGTTCCACTGGTTAATTGTTCTCACTGTCAGGAAATGCCTCCTGAATTCCAAGTTGCTTCTCTCCTGGATGAGTTTCGGTCCGTTGCTTTCTTATCCTGCCTTCTGGGGCTTTGGAGAACATCTTGACGCCCCCCTTCTCCTTTGGGGCAGCCCCTCAGATACCGGAAGACCGCTATCGCGTCACTTCTTTTAATGTAAAAAGAGAGAGAGCTTTGTCCCTTTGAATGCTTATTAAAAGAACGGCCGTACGTCGAGGACCCGCTCCTTCTAATTGGGAGATGAGAAATGAATGGGATGAGACCGGTTTTCGGATTGGCAGAGTCCGCAGGAGAGCTACCCCCCCTGCGTATGGAAGCACCGCGGGGCTTCATTATGGCGATGGATTGAATTACAGGCGAGAATAACCCGGGGCTCAATTTCCCCTTCTTCCTCCCACGAAGTTGGATGCAGTCGGTGGCCACTAAGCAAATTCGAAAGACAGCTTAATGAAAGCGTGTGCCGTTTGGAACGATGGGGGAGTGATTGTCTGCGTTGGGAGTTAATGACGCAGTTGTCAGGAAGGCAGCGCGGGGAGAACGGTGGGCAGAACGCCGCCGAATGGAAAGCGGCTAATTGGCAGGCCTGGATTCACAAGGTGTTGACTTATTTTCAGCTACCAAGTTCTGAAGAGTTGTTATTATACCAGGGCTTAATTCTTAAGAGGGGTAACAGACACTCACCGTTTCCTGGTGATTGGTCCAAAGTCACCCAGGTGTCTTTCATGCCTGAGGTGGGACTAGAACTCACAGTCTCCTGGTGATTGGTCCAAAGTCACCCAGGTGTCTTTCATGCCTGAGGTGGGACTAGAACTCACAGTCTCCTGGTGATTGGCCCAAAGTCACCCAGCTGGCTTCCATGCCTAAGGCGGGACTAGAACTCACCGTCTCCTGGTGATTGGCCCAAAGTCTCCCAGCTGGTTTCCATGCCTAAGGCGGGACTAGAACTCACCGTCTCCTGGTAATTGGCCCAAAGTTACCCAGTCTGCTTTCATGCCTAAGGCGGGACTAGAACTCACCGTCTCTTGATGATTGGCTCAAAGTCACCCAGCTGGCTTTCACGTTAAAACAGATAATAACAGATAATCGGAGTTGGAAGGGACCCTGTAGGTCATCTAGTCCAACCCCCCTGCCCAAGCGGGAGACCCTACACTGTTTCTGACAAATGACAGTCCAGTCTCTTCTTGAAAGTCTCAAGCAATGGCTCTCCCACAACTTCCGAGGGCAAGGTATTCCATTGGTTGATTAAAAGTGGGACGAGAATTCCCAGTCTCCTGGTGATTGGTCCAAAGTCACCCAGCCAGCATTCATGTTAAAAGTGGGACTAGAATTCCCAGTCTCCTGGTGATTGGTCCAAAGTCACCCAGCCAACATTCATGTTAAAAGTGGGACGAGAATTCCCAGTCTCCTGGTGATTGGTCCAAAGTCACCCAGCCAGCATTCATGTTAAAAGTGGGACTAGAATTCCCAGTCTCCTGGTGATTGGTCCAAAGTCACCCAGCCAGCATTCATGTTAAAAGTGGGACTAGAATTCCCAGTCTCCTGGTGATTGGTCCAAAGTCACCCAGCCAACATTCATGTTAAAAGTGGGACGAGAATTCCCAGTCTCCTGGTGATTGGTCCAAAGTCACCCAGCCAGCATTCATGTTAAAAGTGGGACTAGAATTCCCAGTCTCCTGGTGATTGGTCCAAAGTCACCCAGCCAGCATTCATGTTAAAAGTGGGACTAGAATTCCCAGTCTCCTGGTGATTGGTCCAAAGTCACCCAGCCAGCATTCATGTTAAAAGTGGGACTAGAATTCCCAGTCTCCTGGTGATTGGTCCAAAGTCACCCAGCCAGCATTCATGTTAAAAGTGGGACTAGAATTCCCAGTCTGATGATTGGAGAAATTGGCCCAAACTCACCCAGGTGGTTTTCAACGCCTAAGTAGAACTAGAACTTCCGGTCTCCTTAATTTTTTTCTAGCCCGGTGCCTTAACCTCTAGCACCTAACCATCAGCAGATCTTGTTCTTCTGATGCCAGAGCGCTTCACATGCTGGCTTGTCTTCCCAATAAACCTCCTCCTGCGTTGCTTTGCTTGCTTTTGTGTTTCGAAGGCCGCACGAGGCGATGGCAACACAGCCTTCTTGTGTGGGAACACTTTGGAGCTCGGGCGGGAGAGATGCCAATCTGCCGAGCTGCAGTCGTCTGCCAAGGATCTTGATCTGCAGCGCACAACATTGGCATCTGTTTTGATGGCTTTCTCGGGTTGCCACGGAAACCAGAACACAAAGCATCTCTTTCTTAACATTTGGGAGGCTCCGTCAATTGGAACTAAACAGCGTCGAGATGGCAATGGGAACGAGTGGAATGGGATGGGCAGGCGAAGTGGTACGGAAGAGCGGTCCTGTTCTTCTGATATAATGGATGGAGTGGTCAAGATGTCAAACTCCCAAACCCAAGAAAGACATCTGGCGATGCTTCCAAGCAGATTTCTTTCTTGTTCCGTGCCTATAGACTGCATCTTGCCAGACTGAAGTCGATTATTATACGTAGGAAGAATACACTCTGGGAACTATTGAGGAGGAGCCGCCTTCACCCTCTTTCGCTCACACCAACTACCTGAACTGGGTTTGAATGGAACCGAATGTTTTACTGGCTGGATGCCCTTCCTGTCACCAGTGCAGAGTTTTGTTCCGCACATCTATTCTCACCGTGCCCAGAGAGGGAAATATCTGCCTCTTACCTAGGATCAAACTCACAGCCTCCGGATTGTGAGGCCGGAGCTCCAACTCTAGGCCACCGCAACCACTCTGCTTCTTCAGCCGTTCTTTTAGTGACCGTTCAAAATTACAACAGCAGCGGAAAAAAGTGACGTACAACCATTTTTCGCACTTTATGACCGTTGCGATATCCCCACGTGATCAGAATTGTAGATGATTGGCAACTGCTTCATATTTATAATGGTTGCATTTGTGCCGGGATCCTGGGATCCTGTTTTGTGACCTTCTGACAAGCCAAGTCAATAGGGAAACCAGATCCACGGTTAAAACCGTGTGTGGCTAATTTGACGACTGCAGTGATTCGCTTAACAATTGTTGGCAAGACAGGTCATAAAATGGGGGCAAAAATTCATTTTAATAACTGTCTCACTCAGCAACAGAGAGTTTGGGCTCAACTGGGATCGTAAGTCGAGGGCTACCTATATCTCTGCTTTTGTCCAGCCTTGAAAGACCAGGTCCATTCCATAAGATTCAATTTAAAACTGCTTTATTGCTAAAAGCCCGCGCGCAGGAATCTTTTCACGTAATGGCCAGCCCTGCTTGGAATTAGATAAGTGGCACTGAAGAGCGGCTGTGAGGTGCTTCCTGCTCGGTTGTTTGATTGCAAATATTTCATGACCCAACGTCATCAGTGCTGGAAGAGAGTGGGGTTTGCAGAGAGGAGGAGGAGGAGGGAAGGAGAAAAGAAGAAGGGGAAGAAGGAGGAGGAAGAGGAAGGAGGAAAAAGGGAGGGAGGAGGAGGAGGAAAGTGAAGAAGGAGAAGAAGAAGAAGAGAGGGGAAGGAGAAGAAGGAGGAGGAAGGAGGAAAAGAGGTGGAGGAGGGGAAGAAGAAAAGAGGAGGAGGAGGAGAGGAAGGAAGAGGAGGAAGGAGGAAAAGGGAGGAGGAGGAGAGGAGGAGGAGGAGAAGAAAGGTAAAGAAGGAGAAGAAGAAGAAGGGGAAGGAGAAGAGAGGAGGAGGAAGGAGGAAAGAGGTGGAGGAAGGGAAGAAGAAAAGAAAGAGGAGGAGGGGAGGGAAGAGGAGGAAGGAGGAAAAGGGAGGAGGAGGAGAGGAGGAGGAGGAGAGGAGAGAGGAGGAAGGTGAAGAAGGAGAAGAAGAAGAGGAGAGGGAAAGAGAAGAAGGAGGAGGAGGAGGAAGAGGAGGAAGGAGGAAAAGAGGAGAGAGGAGGAGGAGGAAGGTGAAGGAGAAGAAGAAGAGGAGGGGAAGGAGAAGAAGGAGGAGGAGGAAAAGAGGAGGAGGAGGGGAAGAAGAAAAGAAGAAGGGGAAGGGGAAGAAGGAGGAGGAGAAGGGAAGAGGAGGAAGGAGGAAAAAGGAGGAGGAGGAGAGGAGGAGGAGGAGAGGAAGAGGAGGAAGGTGAAGAAGGAGAAGAAGAAGAGAGGGAAAGAGAAGAAGGAGGAGGAGGAGGGAAGAGGAGGAAGGAGGAAAAGAGGAGGAGGGGAAGAAGAAAAGAAGAAGGGGAAGGGGAAGAAGGAGGAGGAGGAGGGAAGAGGAGGAAGGAGGAAAAGAGAGGAGGAGGAGGAGGAGGAGAGGAGGAGGAGGAAGGTGAAGAAGGAGAAGAAGAAGAGGAGGGGGGAAGGGGAAGAAGGAGGAGAAGAGGAGGAGGAGGAAAAGAAAACGCATCCTTGACTAAATAAATAAATAAAGTAAATAAATAAATAAATAAACACACACACACAAATAAATAAATAAATACATAAATAAAACCTTAAAAACTTCCAGCGTTGGAGCGTTTACAACTTCTGGTGGCAAGTTGTTCCACTGATTAATTGTTCTAACTTTCAGGAAATTTCTCCTTAGTTCTGAATTGCTTCTCTCCTTGATTAGTTTCCACCCATTGCTTCTTGTCCTGCCCTCAGGGGCTTTGGGGAATAGCTTGACTCCCTCTTCTTTGGGGCAGCCCCTGAGATAGTGGAGCACCGCTATCATGACTCCCCTAGATCTCCCTGATAGGACTGGATGGATGGCTTGGAGTAATTTGTGCCACCCCAGCACTTCTCATTGACTTCCTTCTGTGGGATTTGCTGCCTCTTTCTTTCCCCATTGTCCTGTTTTTCCCTCCCCATCGGTTTAAAACGCACATAAAACGTTAGCTTGAAATATAATATAAAACAAGGCACCGAGCGCCCCGAGAGAAAAAGCAGCCTCATCGGCTGCAAAGCTGTTGCAAGGTTTTAAATTGGCTCTGACATTTTGGGCGAGACTTGGTGCGAACATGGCAGGGGGCTCACTTAAAATTTAAGCATCTTGCGCTCTGCCGGCGCAGAAGACAAATTTAGAATCTGGGATTATCAAGAAACAAAACCGAAAATAAAAGAGGAAAGCCTTGAAGTGCTGTTTTGTAAATGCAGTGTTTAGAAGAAGAAAAATGTGTGCTATTTGGAGCCCCATCTCAAGTTACGGCCTTAATTTCCATAAATTGTGAGGCTGACTATTAGCTTAGGCAATCTTATTTTGAATTGTTTTGCAATTCCTAGGGTAGATTGGGGCTGGGGTGGGGTGGTCAACACACTATAAAAAAGAGGTTGAGACTCTAGAAAAAGTGCAGAGAAGAGCAACCAGGAGGATTAGGGGACTGGAGGCTAAAACATACGAAGAACGGTTGCAGGAACTGGGCCTGGCTGGTCTAGGGAAGAGAAGGACCAGGGGAGACAGGATAGCAGTCTTCCCATATTTGAGGGGCTGCCACAGGGAGGAAGAAGGGGGTCAAGCTATTTTCCAAAGTACCTGAAGGCCAGACAAGGAAGAATGGATGGAAACTGACCAAGGAGAGATTCAACCTGGAAATAAGGAAAGAAACTTTCTGACAATGAGAACAATCAACCCATGGAACAGAAGTTGCCCTCAGAAGTTGTGGGAGCTTCATCCCTGGAGGCTTTCAAGAAGAGATTGGACTCCCACTCGTCAGAAATGGTGTAGGGTCCCCCACTTGGGCAGGAAGGAGGAGGAAGAACAGAGGAAGGAGAATGAGAAAGAGAGGAGGAGGAGGAGAAAGAAAAGAGGTGATGAGAAAAAGCTGAGGGGAAGGAGGAGGAGGGGAGGAAGAGAGGATGGAGAAGGACGAAGCAAAGGAGGAAAAGAGAAAGAAGGGGAGAGAGAAAGAGAGGAGGAGAAGAAGAGAGAAGGAGGAGAGGAAGATGAGGGGAAGGAGGAGGAGGGGAAGGAAGAGAGGAGGAAGAAGGACGAAGCAAAGGAGGAAAAGAGAAAGAAGGGGAGAGAGAAAGAGAGGAGGAGGAGAAGAGAAGAAGGAGGAGAGGAAGATGAGGGGAAGGAGGAGGAGGGTAATGAGGAGGAGAAGAAACAGAAGAGAGGAGGAAAGGAGCAGCAGGAGGGGAGAGGAAGAGGAGGAGCGGTGTATGGGGATGGGTTTTCAAGGCAGAGGTCCCACTCCCCGTTCTGCTGCTCTCTTCCGATTTACGGCTTATTTTTTTGGCGTGCCTGTCATGTCACCTTCCTCAGGTCTCCTGAATTTGGGGCCACGCTCGAACCGTGGCTTCGGTCTGCCAACAAGAGGCCTTGAGAGCTTCCCAGCGATTTTTGCCTCTTCGCCAGTTGCCATTGGAGACCTCCTGCTTCAACGGCATAAATGCGTTGGTCTTGACCCAGCCGGGGGAAATCTCACCATTTTGAAAGGGCAGCATTTCACCCTGTCTGCGTGTGGGACAGCAGACGCTAATGCGATTCAGATAGTGCCTGTGGCTCGCCGTTACCGTCCTTGGGTGAGAATAATATGACTCTCCTTACAATACCGAGTGGGGGGGTCGTCTTCCGGGGTCAGGGCTGTTATCCTGAATCGAGACACCCTTTTTTTCTCCCTTGCTCTTGTTTCCACCGGATGCACAATTGTCAGGGATGGTTGGATTACACAAACAAAGTCCCTTTCGCGCGCGGAGAGAGAAAATCCTAAAGTGCCAGTCTTGACTCAGGACGGGAGAGTCCTCGACGGACGCCTTACACAGTTGCGTCCAGGGGTGGGATTAAAATTTTTAAAACCACCTGTTCTGTGGGCATGGCTAGGTGGATGTGGCCATGTGACTGGGTGGGCGTTGCTTCTTTTTATCTTTTTTTTGCAGCAACCCGCCTTTTTTTTGCCTCCTAGTCCTCAGGAAAGCCTCCTGGGGGGTTGCTTTCAGAGGGCCTCCTTGGGGCCCAGGAAGGCTAAAAATGGAGCACGGGGGGCACATATGCAGCAGGGTGGGTTTCTACTGGTTCTGTCCACCTCTGTAGAACCGGTAGCTCTGAAGAGCAGCAGACATAGAACCGGTTCTATGGCTGCTGATGTTTTTGCGCACCCGCCCATCCGGGCTCTTACCTAATCTTTATTTCCTGATTTTTCAACTTCAGCCGCAGTTTAAAAAGCAGGAAAAGAGGGCTGTTTCAAAGACTGCTTCTCGGCACGTCAGCGTGCTGATGATGATTTACAGGCGCGCAGCTCGCAGCGTGCAGGGAAGCTCGTAAATCCCGAATCGGTAGTTAACCCTGTCGTATCCCACCCCTGCGCATGTGGGTTTATCATAATTCATATTCTCCAATGGGACACCTCCATAGCCAAGAATCATCAATCGTGCTCTCCAGTTAGAATTTTGTGCGGCAGAAACTTCAGTCACCTAGTTACTATCTTTGAAAACATTTATGGAATGCACTTTCGGTTTCCAAGCTCTTTCAAACCCCCTTTCCCCTTCCCTTTCTGTTAGCAACTCTAAAAAAACCATAGAAATACTGTATGAGTTGACAAGCTGCTAAATTTATTGCGTGGTATATTTGGCTTATCACATTATTGCTCAAAAGGCAGGGGTCAGCAACCTGCGGCTCTGGAGCTGCATGGGGCTCTTCCTTCCCTCTGCTGCGGCTCTGTGCACAATTGATAGGGCTTTCGGTTATGAGAGATAAAGGAAAAAGGATACTGCACTAGGAGGAGACTCTATGGTGGGGAGAACTGGACTTCCGGTTGGCAGAGAAAAAAGGACACTGTGCTAGGGGAGACTCTATGGTGGGGGAACTGGACATCCGGTTGGCAGAGGAAAAAGGAGGCCGCACTAGGAGGAGACTCTGTGGTGGGGAACGGACTTCCAGTTGGCAGAGAGAAAAAGAATGCTGTGCTTGAAGGAGACTCTATGGTGGGGGAACCCGACTTCCAGTTGGCAGAGGAAAAAGGATGCCGTGCTGGGAGGAGACTCTGTGGTGGGGAACCAGAATTCTAGTTGGCAAAGGAAAAGGGACACTGTGCTAGGAGGAGACTCTATGGTGGGGGAACTGGACTTCCAGTTGGCAGAGGGAAAAGGGACACTGCGCTAGGAGGAGACTGTATGGTGGGGGAACCGGACTTCCGGTTGGCAGAGGAGAAAGGATGCTGCGTTTGGAGGAGACTCTGTGGTGGGGGGAACCGAACGTCCAGTTGGCAGAGGAAAAAGGATGCCATGCTGGGAGTAGACTCTATGGTGGGGGAACTGGACTTCCAGTTGGCAGAGGGAAAAGGGACACTGCACTAGGAGGAGACTGTATGGTGGGGGAACCGGACTTCCGGTTGGCAGAGGAAAAAGGATGCTGCGCTAGGAGGAAACTTTATGGTGGGGGAACTGGACGTCCGGTTGGCAGAGGAAAAAGGATGCCATGCTGGGAGGAGACTCTATGGTGGGGAACTGGACTTCCAGTTGGCAGAGGGAAAAAGGACACTGCACTAGGAGGAGACTGTATGGTGGGGGAACCGGACTTCCGGTTGGCAGAGGAAAAAGGATGCTGCGCTAGGAGGAAACTTTATGGTGGGGGGAACTGGACGTCCGGTTGGCAGAGGAAAAAGGATGCCATGCTGGGAGGAGACTCTATGGTGGGGAACTGGACTTCCGGTTGGCAGAGGGAAAAGGGACACTGCACTAGGAGGAGACTGTATGGTGGGGAACCGGACTTCCGGTTGGCAGAGGAGAAAGGATGCCGTGCTGGGAGGAGACTCTGTGGTGGGGAACCAGAATTCTAGTTGGCAAAGGGAAAAGGGACACTGTGCTAGGAGGAGACTCTATGGTGGGGGAACTGGACTTCCAGTTGGCAGAGGGAAAAGGGACACTGCGCTAGGAGGAGACTCTGTGGTGGGGGAACCGGACTTCCGGTTGGCAGAGGAGAAAGGATGCTGCACTTGGAGGAGACTCTGTGGTGGGGGGAACCGAACGTCCAGTTGGCAGAGGAAAAAGGATGCCATGCTGGGAGTAGACTCTATGGTGGGGAACTGGACTTCCAGTTGGCAGAGGGAAAAGGGACACTGCACTAGGAGGAGACTGTATGGTGGGGAACCGGACTTCCGGTTGGCAGAGGAAAAAGGATGCTGCGCTAGGAGGAAACTTTATGGTGGGGGAACTGGACATCCGGTTGGCAGAGGAAAAAGGATGCCATGCTGGGAGGAGACTCTATGGTGGGGGAACTGGACTTCCGGTTGGCAGAGGAAAAAGGAGGCCGCACTAGGGAGAGACTCTATGGTGGGGGAACTGGACTTTGGTCGGCTCCAGAATTGAATAGGGGGGCTTCCGGTTCGGACCTTTGTGGCTCTTTGAGTGTTTAAGGTTGCCGACCCCTGTCATAAGGGAAGCCTGGCAGGTTATCTCTGTAATACACCAAAGTAATCCCCCTTTTCTTGAGCTTAGCTTGAATTGGCCAGAAAAAGGGCTTTTTTTATATTATATCTGGAGAATAGGCCTAAGGGAAAACCAGTCTCTTGGACCCCATTCCCAAAGATGCTAATGTATTTGATTATAGCTATTTATGTCAGAGTTGGCTTTAGTATTATTGATGCTGGTTACGTGGCAGAACGTTGGAAGAATGAACTTTTTAAGACATCTTCCCTAAATGTCAGTGTCTTCATTCCGTTCTCGGAGGGATTACGTATGCTGGTCCACACACATTTCACTCATGTACCCAGGGAGTTCTTTTATAGAGATTAATTTTCCTCTAGAGTGACTGTTTATTGTGTGTTTTGAGATAGGTGGAAAATAACACTTTGAGATACTACGGTATAAATTGGAACAGAGAGGTGTATCTTATTCAAGAGAAAAATGATATTTTACTCAAGAGAAAAATGATACCCATTAATCTAGGCTTTTCTCATTCAAATATATACTTTTTTTTAAAAAAAAAAATTGCATCTGAACTCTTATCGGTGGTGTGTGCCTTCCCAATCTCAGGTCTTCTACCAGAGGCCTGGGGATCTGAAGGTTATGCACAGGATCTTAGCTGTTCTTAGCACATCGCTCTTCTGGACAGACAGCTCTGGTGTCATCCTTGGGGTCTGTCGGGGCCATTCTGCCAGCTTGGCAGGCCAGTGGGACTCCTTTGGCCTTAACTTCCCACACGTTCTCTAGTTCCTCCTTCTGGCCGTGGTCCTTCTCCTCCTTTTTCTTCATGTTGCTTTCACGTGGTAAGGCCACATCTATCTATCTTCTGACAGACAAAGAGAACCTGGAATTGAGGTAGGTAGGTAGGTAGGTGGATGGAGGGAGGGATGAAGGATGGAGATATAACAATAGATAGATAATGGATGGATAAAAATGGATAGATAGATGTGCAGAATAGATGGTAGATAAATAAGATAGCAATAGATACATAAGATAGATAAATAGATGGATGGAGATTTAACAATAGATAGATAATGGATGGATAAAAATGGATAGATAGATGGGCAGAATAGATGGTAGATAAATAAGATAGCAATAGATAGATAAGATAGATAAATGGATGATGGATGGATGGAGATATAACAATAGATAGATAATGGATGAATAAAAAAGGATAGATAGATGAGCAGAATAGATGGTAGATAAATAAGTTATCAATAGATAGATAAGATAGATAAATGGATGATGGATCGATGGAGATATAACAATAGATAATGGATGGATAAAAATGGATAGATAGATGGGCAGAATAGATGGTAGATAAATAAGATAGCAATAGATAGATAAGATAGATAAATAGATGGATGATGGATGGATGGATGGAGATATAACAATAGATAGATAATGGATGGATAAAAATGGATAGATAGATGGACAGAATAGATGGTGGATGGATGGATGGATGGATGAGGGATGTAGATATAAGAATAGATAGATAAAGGATGGCTAAAAATGATAGATAGATGGATGGAATAGGTGATAGATCGATAAGATAGATAATTAGATGGATGATGGATGGTGATATAACAATATATAGATAATGGATGGATAAAAATGGATAGATTGATGGGCAGAATAGATGGTAGATAATTAAGATAGCAATAGATAGATAAGGTAGATAAATAGATGGATGATGGATGGATGGAGATACAACATTAGATAGATAATGGATGGATAAAAATGGATAAGATTGATGGGCAGAATAGATGGTAGATAATTAAGATAGCAATAGATAGATAAGATAGATAACTAGAGGGATGATGGATGGATGGAGATATAACAATAGATAGATAATGGATGGATAAAAATGCATAGATAGATGGACAGAATAGATGATCGAGAGATAGATGGATGGGTAGGTTGGTAGGTGGATTGGATAGATAAGATAGCGATTAGATAGATAGATGGATGGATGGGTAGGTAGGTAGGTAGGTAGAAGAGATAGACAGATAGACAGATAAATGGACAAACAGACAGACAAGAGAGAGAGAGAAGGAAAGCAAGAGGGAGAGAGACACAAAGAATCTATAATCTATAGCCTGGATCTGCCTTCCCGTCTTGCAATTAAAACCTGCCTCCACTTAGCTTCCAGAGTGATAGGAATCCTCCCCGGTTGCCTTGACACATTGCTAGTTCTCCAAGATCTGCATAAATTGCTGGGAAAGTAGGAAGAAAAACAAGATTCTGTAGTGCCATCTCCTGGGCCAATGGCTTTGAAATTAGAAGAGATCTAATCCCCAATCCCATAAAGTTTATATTTTATTGTATTTTATTGTCATTGCCCCTCATGCAACGAAATTAAATACCATCTTCAGTGTACATTACGCCTATGAAAATAAACACAAACATCCATCCTTTGCATTCTATGCAATTGAATTGAAACCCCCTGATATTGCATGAATATTGCACTATACAGTAGAATTCAACTACTGTAGAATTGAGCTACTGCCCTGGGATAGAAGCTGTTTTGCAGCCTATTTGTCCTTGTTTTTATTGTTCTGTACCGTCCGCCAGATGGTAATAGTTTTTTTTTAAAAAGGCTGCCCAGGATGAGATGGATTTTTGAGGACGTTCTGAACTTTCTTAAGGCAGCGGAATCTATAAAGCTCTTCCAAAGAGGGGAGAGGGCAACCCATGATCCTCTGGGCAATGACATTAACCCTCTGGAGCGCCGTCCTATCTGCCACTGTGCAATTGGCAAATCAAACACAGGTGCAGTGAGTTAAGATACTCTCTATGGTGCAGCGGTAGAAGGTCACCAGCAGTTTTCCATTCGGTTGTTGTTTCCTGAGAAGCCTCAGGTGGTATAATCTCTGCTGGGCCCTTTTGACCAGGGCTGCAATGTGAGCCCCCCAGGTCAGGTCCTCTTTTTTTTTTAAAAAAAAAGACATTCATCTTTTTAAAGAGATCCATCTCCATTCAACAAAATTTATTTATTTGTTTGTTTAACAAGGATAAAGCCAAGCATATTCCGTGGTTCAGGGGATTAAAAGACAGGCCCATTCAAAACACACTTGCCTTCTAAAAGGAAACTTCCCCAAGAAAGCTTTTAGATCTGTTATTTTGCTCTGCCGACGCAGCTCTGATCTAAAGAGGTTGCATTCTCAACCCACCGTTAAGGAACACGCCGGCCTCGAACGTAATTATTAGGAACATGAGATAACCAGCGGTCCTAGAGCTGCACAACTTCCAAATTAAAAATACAACTTACTTAATATGTTTTGCTTAAATGGGTTTTCCGCTTCTAAGAGGATAAATGCTCTGCTGGATTTTTCAGAAGATTTAAGTAAATCGCCTTAAATCAGGGGCTTAGGAAAAAAGGACCATCCTATTCGAAGTTGTGTATTTAAATGTTCGCCGAGCAAACCGTGAAAGTGAAAGTGGCAGGTACCTAGTTGGCTGGGGAATTTTGGGAGTTGAAGTCCACAATTCTTAAAAGTGACCAAGGTTTAAAAACACTGAATTCGGCCATGTTGGTTGAGGAATTCTGGGAGTTGAAGTCCTTAAAGTAACCAAAGTTGAAAAAACATTGAATTAAGCCATGCTGGCTGGGGAATTCTGGGAGTTGAAGTCCACAATTCTTAAAAGTGACCAAGGTTTAAAAACATTGAATTAAGCCATGCTGGCTAGGGAATTCTGGGAGTTGAAGTCCACATTTCTTAAAAGTGACCAAGGTTTAAAAACATTGAATTAAGCCATGCTGGCTGTGGAATTCTGGGAGTTGAAGTCCACATTTCTTAAAAGTGACTAAGGTTTAAAAACACTGAATTCGGCCATGCTGGTTGAGGAATTCTGGGAGTTGAAGTCCTTAAAGTAACCAAAGTTGAAAAAACACTGAATTAAGCCATGCTGGCTGTGGAATTCTGGGAGTTGAAGTCCACATTTCTTAAAAGTGACTAAGGTTTAAAAACACTGAATTTGGCCATGCTGGTTGAAGAATTCTGGGAGTTGAAGTCCTTAAAGTAACCAAAGTTGAAAAAACATTGAATTAAGCCATGCTGGCTGGGGAATTCTGGGAGTTGAAGTCCACATTTCTTAAAAGCGACCAAGGTTTAAAAACACTGAATTCAGCCATGCTGGTTGAGGAATTCTGGGAGTTGAAGTCCTCACTTCTTAAAGTTGCCAAGGTTGGCAAACCGTGTTGGAAAGGTAAATATTTATCTATGAAGTTTCTGGGACTGGAGCCTTACTGCATGGCACCTGACTAGGTGCACTTAACAGTTCACTTCTGATTAACTTGCCTCTCGATGAAACAGATGGTACACAAATCAATACAGCAAACAAATAAACTCAATGTTGTCTTCTTCTTGATTGGACAGAAGGCTGTCGCTTCAATTCTGCTTAGCCTATCGGATTCTTCGGGCTGGGGGACCCACCCCTCTTCAGTGATCTTCCCCTCCCCCCGCTGCATATTACTTGAAAGGGCTTTAAGCATTCCATTTTTAAAAAAAGACAAAATTCTTTTGTTTCTAGCCTCAATTTTCTAGATTAGCCATTATTAACATCCCCTCTCAAAAAATGCATTTACATCTGAATTATCTCATTACTTCCAAACCAAGCAATTATTGTCTTTCGCGAACTAAATAATTAGGCCGGTGCATACCGCTCTTGAAAATTTTCCCCCGGAGTTTCTGAAATGTTGAAAGCCATCCAATGTTTTGAATGCACGAAATACGTCTGAATAAAGACCTCTGTGCATTCAGATGATGTGATTTCTCCCCCCCCCTCCCAGTGTGTGTGTGTGTGGGTGTATGTACCTACAGGTGGCTGTCAACCATTTGTAGAAAGAAAAAGAAAGAAAGAAAGAAAGAAAGAAAGAAAGAAAGAAAGAAAGAAAGAAAGAAAGAAAGAAAGAAAGAAAGAAAGAAAGAAGGAAGGAGAGAGAGGGATGAATGGAAGGAAGGAAGGAAGGAAGGAAGGAAGGAAGGAAGGAAGGAAGGAAGGAAGGAAAGGAAGGAAGGAGAGAGGGATGGATGGATGGAAGGAAGGAAGGAAGGAAAGAAGAGAGGGATGGATGGAAGGAAGGAAGGAAGGAAGGGAGAAAAGAGGGAGGCAGAGAGAAAGGAGGGAGGGAAAGGGAGAACAAAAGAAAGTAAAGAAAGAAAGGAAGGGAGAGAAAGAAAGAGAAAGGGAGAGAGGGAAAAGGGAGGGAGAGAGAGAAGAAAGGAAGGGGAGAGAGAAAGAAAAGAGGGAGGGAGGGGAGAGAAAGAAAAGAAAGAGAGGAAAGGAGGGAGAGAACAAAAGAAAGTAAAGAAAGAAATGGAGGGAGGGAGAAAAAGAGAAGAAAGAAAGAAAGAAAGAAAGAAAGAAAGAAAGAAATATTCTAAATTGGATGGATGGATGACAGAAACAGCTTTTGCGATGCTTTTCTCTCACAGAACAAACAGACCTTCGAGTTCTTTTCTTTTGCAATAAAAATTGTGTTTAAAGTTGAAGGTCCACCCCCATCTTCCCCCACCCCCTCCCCATGGGGGAAAAAGGAGGGTGGGGTGAGGGGCTAATTTTAATCAAGCTTCAGCTGTCATCGTAGCTCATCAGTCAAATGGCCACCCCATCCCTTGTTCATCAGCCCTGCATTAGGAGTGAACGTGAACTCTTTGATTATTAAAGTGGATGAAAAATAACAGCTCTGTGTGTGGCCAAATAGCTACTCATCAGCTGAATTTTTTTTTTTTTTCCCCCTCGACGGGCCCTGGGATTTTAATGCAAACAATCAAGGCCTCCGAGAGCCTTTTTCTCTGCTGGCTTTTAACTTCAGGGTTGAAAGAAGCGTTTATTGTCGGTTGCCGTAGTGCCTGTCTTGTCCCTTTCCCATCCTTGCAGTTAAAAAAAAAAAAAGATTTTATTCACTGACCGAAGACTGGCATTCTTAATTCACAAATGCCAGCAGGTAGGAAGATGACTTGTGGCAACCCAAACAATTTAAGTATGCTTGAGAGCTTTAAAACTTGAGGTAAACAGCTGTCCAATTCAAGCATTCATTTTCACAAACGTGCAAGTGAGTTAGCTCAGCCAAGAGGCTTACGCGTTTTGTGAAGTTAAAAAAATACACTTTTCTGTTGATAGGAGAGAATATTTGTAGCTCGGGGTCCCGGATGCTCTCTGAGCTTGGTGGTCTTCTTGCAAATGTTTCATGATCTAACTAAGTAAGATGCTGTGCGAATACTGCTCCTAAGTAACTCTTTTCAGTAGCGTTGTAACTTTGAATGGTGGCTAAATGGATAGCTGTAAATTGAGGACTACCTGAGATTGTGAGTGCAGCTAAACACACCGGTAAGGAATTTCATTTGTCGTTGAATTCTGAGCGGCCATCCCATCTTTGAGCCAATATAAATTGACTCAAAATAGGCGAGAGGGAGAAGGAGGGAGGGAGAGATGGATGGATGGAGATTTAGATTAGATTAGATTAGATTAGATTAGGATTAGATTAGATTAGATTAGATTAGATTAGATTAGTCATTCACTTCCTTGTGTGACTGAGTGTATACATTCTTTGAATAGATAGAACAATATCTATTTAAAAGGAACTTTCAGAAGATGCTAATCCTAAAAGTAATTTGATAGCAGGGAATTACGCTGTGTTTATAATCCCGTAATCTGTTTATCACATCTCTGAGGATCTTGGGAATTTCTCAATTAAAGCATGGCATTTTGGACTCAAAATTCCCAAAAGCTGGCCGTGGATACTTTCCACGGCAAGCTGAGAATATATATCACATTTTTGCCGTTTTCATTCTGTTGCCTGCTTCAAGAATGTGGTGCACAAAACAGATCTCAATCCGTTGAAAAATTAAATGAAATGAACATGGATGTCATAAGCCATAATTAGAAGTTCCTCCTATCATTTGGTGCAATATTGTTCCGTATGCAAGCATACAGTTCTTTTTTTTTTTCTTTTCATTTTTAATTAGAGTAAAAAAGAAAGGATTTTTTTTTTTTTTTTTACAAATTACAGATATGAATTGCGCTGCTTTTCAAATACGGAAAGACAATGTGATCTAAATGAACAAGACAGTTACTGCAAACACAATGTATAATGTATAATAAAAAAAAGGAAAAAAAGTCTTGAAACCGTATAATCACAAGTGAAAGGAAATTTAACAAAATTACTCTCTCTGTGTTGAAAAGAGTCAATTCGCGTAATGACAGGGAAGAGATAGCTTGCATTGCCTGGTAGATCTGTCCTTTCAATATTGTATAATAATCCTCTGTATTACAATTCATAATTAAAGTCCCCATAACACCTACATTAAAATTCTGATTGATTGAATAAATTTATATCTCTCGGCAGTCTTGAGATTCTTGGGCACTTCATGCAATGTGTGTTTAAAAAAAGGGAACATCCACAACTTGATGAAAATGCCAGAAATAAACTAAACAATAAAATTAATGAGACGCATAAAGCACAACAGAACAAAAATCCTAAAAAAAACAACACAAAAACAGGTAAGAACAGTGGGCATTAGTGGAATCGTGCTTTTTGTTAACAGTAGTGTGAAATCTGCCAAGGAAGATAGAATTGCATGATTAAGATATTGTGTGCTTTCTTATATCACTACACAGAGAACCAGTTTGGGGTCATAATTAAAACATCCGGCTGGAGACTGAGAGTTCTAGTCTTGCCTTAGGCATGAAAGCCAGCTGGGTGACTGGGTCAGTCAGCAGGAGACGGTGAGTTCTGGTTCCTCCTTTACCATGAAAGCCAACTAGATGTCTTTGGGTTGACGACCAGGAGACAGTGGAGTTCTAGTCCTGCCTTAGGCCATGAAAGTCAGTCGGGTGACTTCGAGCCAATACCTAGGAGATGGTGAGTTCTAGTGCCGCTTTAATCATGAAAACCATCTTGATGATTCTGGGCCAATCATCAGGAGAAGATGAGTTCTAGTCTTGCCTTAGGCATGAAAGCCAGCTGGGTGACTGGGTCAGTCACCAGGAGATGGTGAATTCTCTGGTTCCACCTTTACCATGAAAGCCAACTAGATGTCTTTGGGTCAACGACCAGGAGACGGTGAGTTCTAGTCCGGCCTTAGGCCATGAAAGCCAGTTGGGTGACTTTGTGCCAATAACAGAGAGAGAGAGAGAGAGAGATGAGATAGATAGATAGATAGATAGATAGATAGATAGATAGATAGATAGATAGATAGATAGATAGATAGATAGATAGATAGATAGATAGATAGATAGATAGATAGATAGACAGACAGACAGACAGAAAGACAGACAGATAGATAGATAGATAGATAGATAGATAGATAGATAGATAGATAGATAGATAGATAGATAGATAGATAGATAGATAGATAGATAGATAGATAGATAGATAGATAGATAGATAGATAGATAGATAGACAGACAGACAGATAGATAGATAGATAGACAGACAGACAGACAGACAGACAGACAGACAGATGAGATAGAGAGATAGAGATAGAGATAGATAAATAGATAGATGATAGATAGATAGATAGATAGATAGATAGATAGATAGATAGATAGATAGATAGATAGATAGATAGATAGATAGATAGATAGATAGATAGATAGATAGAAAGACAGATAGATAGATAGATAGATAGATAGATAGATAGATAGATAGATAGATAGATAGACAGACAGACAGACAGACAGACAGACAGACAGACAGACAGACAGATTATTCTTTATTATTATACTGGGGTGTAAAGTTTCTGAGATCTGGGATTAAACGGCAACAATGGCTAAATATTGCTGCAATATTAACACGGCACGTGACAGGTTAATCGTAAGATTAGAAATATTAATTTGCCAGCATTATCGACCATGGCAATTGTCATTAGAAAAGGTTACACGTTCATACAGATTTCCGATCATATTAGTATTGCTCAGGTTAGCAAAATTACTGGGGGGCGGTGGGGAGGGGGGGAAATACAAGGAATCGGTCTCAAATGCCTCAGAGGGTTTTGCTTTGCTTGTTTGAAGCTTGAGTGGCCTTTGAGGGGGACTCAGGATATTGTTATCTTAACTGAAGCATTTCTGTTGAAACGGAAGCATATTTGTGAGGGAGGAAGACGTAGGACATTTACAAAAACTACCGTAGCAACTGAACATGAGCTCTCTTCCTGGGTTTTCGCTGTTATTTCATTTTATTTATTATTTTATTTTGTTATTTGATTCATTGTTTGATTTGATTCACTACTTTGTTTATTCTGATTTGATTTGATTTGATATTTGAATGTATTTGACTTTCTTTGATTTGATCGTTTATGTATATCTTGTCTTTATTACTTTTTACAAATAATTCAAGGCAGTGTATGTACCCAATACTCCTCACTCCTCCTATTTTCCCCCACAACAGCCCTGTTGTCAGGATTCCGGCAGTTACCCCAACTACATCTTGAATCTTGAGCCAAACTTCCAAAACTTCAAAAGGATTTATTGGGAGTTAACATATCTGGCACTGCCTCGGTGTAGTCAACTCTTGAGACACACAATTCATTGTCTCTCTTGACCCTGGTTTTCCCTCCACCCCTCTGGGTGTATCGTAATTCATATTCTCCAATGGGACACCTCCATAGCCCAGAGTCATCAATCATGCTCTGCAGTTAGATTTTTTGCGGGGCAGAAACTTCGGTCACCTAGTTACTATCTCTGAAAAACTATTTATAGAATGCATTTCCAAGCTGCCTCACTTCTCTTTCAAACCCCTTTCCCCTCTTCTATTCGCAACTCTAAAATGACCATAGAAATATTTTATGAGTTGACACCTGTGAGGTGCTTGGGCCGAGAGAAAGGGTGTGGCCCAAAGTCACCCAACTGGCTTTGATGCCTAAGGCAGGACTAGAACTCACCATCTCCTAGTCATTGGCCCAACGTGACCTAGATGGCTTTCCTGCCTAAGGCGGAACTAGAACTCACTGTCTCCTGGTGATTGGCCCAAAGCCACCCAATTGGCTTTCAACCTTAAGGCAGGACTAGAACTCACCGTCTCCTGGTGATTGGCCCAAAGCCACCCAATTGGCTTTCAACCGTAAGGCGGGACTAGAACTCACCGTCTCCTGGTGATTGGCCCAAAGCCACCCAATTGGCTTTCAACCTTAAGGCAGGACTAGAACTCATTGTCTCCTGGTGATTGTCCCAAAGCCACCCAATTGGCTTTCAACCTTAAGGCAGGACTAGAACTCACCGTCTCCTGGTGATTGGCCCAAAGCCACCCAATTGGCTTTCAACCTTAAGGCAGGACTAGAACTCACCGTCTCCTGGTGATTGGCCGGAAGCCACCCAGCCTGCTTTCATGGCTAAGATAGAACTAGAACTCACCATCCCCTGGTTCCAAGCCTCGTGCTTTAACCACTAGACCAAACCGGCTCTCTTTACGGATAAAAATCTGCCCAACTTCACATTGTTTGCTATACATAGGCATTGTCCGCCCATTCGTCCATAGGTGTTTCTTGCCATCTTTCTTGCCTCGTATGGCGGTGGCAACAGCTCCTGGGTTTGGATTGGATTGAGACCCAGCGCTGTTCTTTGTTCTGAATGTGCCCCGTTTTCCAAATAAAGGTGACAGGATAGCAGTCTTCCGATAGCTGAGGGTCTGCCCCGAAGATGAGGGAGTCAGCCTGTTCTCCAAAGGCTCTGAAGGTAGGAGAAGAAGCAACGGATGGAAACTAACCAAGGGGAGAAGCAACCTGGAACTGAGGAGAAATTTTCCGACATTTAGAACAACCAATCAACGGAAGGGCTTGTCTCCAGAAGTTGTGGTTGCTCCATCACTGGAGGTTTTCAAGGAGAGATTGGACAACCGTTTGCCTGAAATGGTATAGGGCAGGGGTGTCCAACCTTGGCAAGTTTAAGACTTGGACTTCAACTCCCAGAGTTCCTCAGCCAGCAAAGCTGGCTGAGGAACTCTGGGAGTTGAAGTCCACAAGTCTTAAACTTGCCAAGGTTGGACACCTCTGGTATAGGTAACCTGTTTGAACAAGAGGGTTGGATTAGAACAGTGGTCGGGGTCCACTGGTGGTCCACAGAGAAATGTCCCCACCCAGCAATTAATCCAGGTCGCACAGGGACACAAGGCTTGCGTCACTTGCATTGCGAAGAACACGAGGTAGTGAGGGGAGGAGGGGAAAGGGCAAAGGGGGAAAACTTGCCCCACTCACTCCACGCACCTCGCCTGGCCACCGGGCTGCTTCTTTCCGCTTCTTTCTTCTTCTGCTTTTGGCTGCATGCAAGGAAAGCAGCCAAAGTCTTTCTTTCTCTTCCCCCAAACTCCGCCAGAAATGAGCCTTTGGGACCCTGCAAGGCCTCCTGCTCCAAGAAGCTGCGCCAGAGCGACAAGTCCCACAAAGACTCGTTTCTGGCGGAGTTTGCGGGGGAGAGACAGAAAGACTTCTGCGGCTTCTGCTGCTTTCCTTGCATGAAGCCAAAAGTCTCTCTCTCTCTCTATCTCTCTCTCCCCCTGAGAATGGAGCTGGAGACGGTATCCCGCGATCCCAAATAAAGAACGATCGATTGGTAGGAAAATGGGGTGGGGGATTTTCCCGCAGACTTTTGGGGGGATTTTCCCAGGGTCCCTGGTCCGGGGGATTTAAAATGACGAGTTTGGTGGTCCCTGAGGTCCAAAAGGTTGGCGACCCCTGGACTAGAAGATCTCTGAGGTCCCTTCCAACTCTCTGTTATTCCGTTTTGGTTAATTCAGCATCAAAACCAAAAACACTTTCTGCATTACGTCTCCCGCAATAATACATTCTCTGCTAAATGCCAGCATCCTGGGATGTTTGGCGAGCCTTTGGCTCTTAATTTTCAATTTTAGGCAATTATCTTTAATTCATATTTAATATACTTCAATAACCCACTAGCTGTATTTGTGCTCTGGCTGTTCTGTAATTATTCCCTACTCTGTTATTCTTCTTCGTCACAAAATTTTTAGGTTCGGGGTTTAACTAGGAATTACTTACCAGAGACTTCCAAGAATTTTCAGCACCCGGGCAGACCCAGGAAAATAGGCCAGAAAGAGAAGAAATTAACTCAGAACCAATTTCACAGATAATTGTTCATTTAATAAATAAAATATGATAGCGAGCACTTAGAAAAGAGATGGGGAAAGGATGGTGGCCCCTTTATGACTTGTGGACTTTGTGACTTGTGGATTTTTATGACTTATGGACTTCAACTCCCAGAATTCCTGAGTCAGCATGGCTCCTTTAACAACCTGTGGACTTCAATTCCCACAATTCCTGAGGCAGCATGGCCCCTTTAACAACCTGTGGACTTCAATTCCCACAATTCCTGAGGCAGCATGGCCCTTTAACAACCTGTGGACTTCAATTCCCACAATTCCTGAGCCAGCATGGCCCCTTTAACAATCTGTGGATTTCAACTCCCAGGATTCCTGAGCCAACATGGCCCCTTTAACAACCTGTGGACTTCAACCCCCAGGATTCCTGAGCCAACATGGCCCCTTTAACAACCTGTGGACTTCAATTCCCAGAATTCCTGAGCCAGCATGGCCTCTTTAACAACCTGTGGACTTCAATTCCCAGAATTCCTGAGCCAGCATGGCCCCTTTAACAACCTGTGGACTTCAATTCCCAGAATTCCAGAGCCAGCATGGCCTCTTTTGCAACCTTGGACTTCAACCCCCAGAATTCCTGAGCCAGCATGGCCCCTTTAACAACCTGTGGCCCCAGAATTCCTGAGCCAGCATGGCCCCTTTACAATCTATGGACTTCAACTCCCAGAATTCCTGAGCCAGCATGGCCCCTTTAACATCCTTGGACTTCAGCCCCCAGAATTCCTGAACCATCATGGCCTTCTTTATAATCTGTGGATTCAACTCCCAGAATTCCTGAGCCAGCATGGCCCCTTTAACAACCCGTGGACTCCAACTCCCAGAATTCCAAAGCCAGCATTGCTGCCTCGAACTTCTGGGAGTTGAAGTCCACAAGTCATAAAAGGGCCACTCCTGGCTAAGAATAAAGATAGTTGAACTGCTGTAGCT